>NW_011499971.1:638261-664222 GCF_000495115.2 Populus euphratica | reverse complement strand
TATATATATATATATATATTCTAAATGAAATCCCCATGTCATGACATTTTAGGGAAAACTCTTGGAAACTAAGAAAAAAACTTCAAGAGGTAAAGAATCCATTACATTGGAACGTTCAGCAGACTATTATAAAACAATTCTGAAAAAATTTGAAGTTATAAAGGTGGAGATGGAATATTGATAAATTTATAGTTTAGCAATAAGCAGAAGCTTGGGTAAATACTCCATCATCACAGGCTTGATCAACTTGAATCATGATAAAAGGACAGTGAGCTTAATTTGTTTTTTTTCTTAATTGTATCAAACAATTTATATAAAAAAAAAAAATTGAATGTGAAAAGTTTCTTCATGCTTATCTCAAGTTCACGAGTTTGCCATAACATCAGATTTGGAGTGGACCACCAGCAGCCAAATGAAAGTCGACGAACTTGCAATGAACTCACAGGCAACGCATTGTTTTGTTCATATACAGACAAACAAGTTTCACGCGTCATTGCGTAATCCATAGCTAGCTGCGCGACAATCCTTGCAGGGACTTTTTCCTTCTCGACAGTAAAATACTTTTATATATATATATATATATATATATGAACTTATGCGAGCTTCTTGGAGGTTTCGGAATTGCAGCTTAAGATTTTAAAAAATAATTTTTTTAGTGTTTTTATATTTTTTGAATTGTTAATATTAAAATGAATTTTTAAAAAATATATAATTTTAAAATATTTATAAAAAAATCTTAAAACATAACCTGGCTATTAATCACGGTGATCCCTCTTGTAATTTCCGTGAGGAAACCCTTTTTCTTTAGCAGCTTTCAAAGCTGAGTACGTATTATCATAATTAAGATGTTGAATTTTCCATTTTAAAAGAAAATAAAATCATATAGATGCTTCAAAACGTGAATCTCGATATAGATTGATGGCTTTACATATTACTGATTTTGCCTAAATACCTTCTCCAAAAATAATTGACGCTACAAATAAACAATCAATTTTGCTCCGAATTATTTTCTTGCAATTTCTTAATCTCCATCAATTGAATTTTTAAATTGAAGAAAAAAAACTCATGCAAAGAACATGAGCCCCACTTTAAAGGAAAATCTCGTGGAAAAATTGATTTGGGGATGGGTTTATGTGATTTTCACCTGATTAATTTCTTAATTAATGGTTTATGTTAATTAATTTAAAAAATACCCCGACTGAAAAATCTAAATTGCTAGATATAAAATCAATACCAAATTAAATTGTTTCGGATAAAACTGAAACTAATCTTATAATAGTTGATGAATTATATTTGGGGTCTTGCTTCCATATTTTATTTATTTATTTATTTGGTTCAATGGCTGAACTATAGATTAAGTAATAAGAGTTGTCCTTCATTAATCAAGTATAATTCCTCTCGTTCTAATTGGTAGCAGTGGGATTTGATTTCAATGAAGTTACGAGATGGTAATATGCCAAATGATTTACGTTTGAAATCTTTTTAAAAAATAAAATAAAATAAAACAAAATAACGAAATCTAGTAAGCCTGTGATCTTATCTGATTTTGAGAATTGCATTTAATGATATTTGGTCCTCCTTTCACCTCAAAAACTAACCACTTTTGAGACCCCTTCATCTAATGGCAAGTATTTTTTTTGAGACCCCTTCATCTAATGGCAAGTATTTTATTTTATTTTATTTTTTTCTTTCAAAGTTCAATTTAAAGTTGTAGCACCTGTTTTAAGTTGCATTCTAAACTGGTTGCATTCTAAACTGGGGTTGGGAGAATTTAAATGTTTTATATAAAAATAATTTTTTTTATTTTCATATCATTTTAATATATTAATATTAAAAATAATTTTTTAAAATAAAATATATTATTTTAATATATTTTCAAGTAAAAAAATATTTTTTAAAAAAACATTACTATATTTTCAAATATCACTATAATAATGGATTGTGGTAATGAAATTAATAGTTTGTTCTTGTAATAATTTTAGTACATGATTTCTCGAGCATGGACCTTAAAAACAAGGGATATATTAAAAAAATAGCATACAAAATATAATTAAATAATGAATTAACACATGATATATTTTTTTTTTTTGAAATAGCACAGTTTAAGAATATCATGGTTTAACATATATTTCAATAATATTATAATTTAAAAATATGATATTTGACTAAATATTATGGTTATTAATCTGATATTAATTATCATTTTATTGTGATTATAAACTTAAATATTTATTGATGTTACATTTCAAAAGCATGACACTAGCTTCTTAAAATATAACATTAAAATATTTTATATTATTTAATTAAAATATATTATTTAATTAGATTTTTTATAGTATTTAATGAAAATTTAAATCTACCATGCTAATTTTCTTAAAAAAATCCCAAAGCTAGATGGTACTAATCAGTGACGATACAATACAGTCACCAAAAAAAGACGAACGACTATATTTGCCTAAAAGCAAATATGTTCCTGAGATTTTGACAGGCAGTACTTTCATGCTGGAGGATGACAGTAGAGAGTAAGCATGGAGCAGCCATTTTGGAGTCTGGTGATGGTTCAAAGGCTCAAATTGTGTATGGTGGGAATGGATTATCATCACCAAATTTGAGACGGATAAACAATGAACATTTGGCCATGCAAATGTCATAATAGTTCCAGCTAGGGAATGAAATGAAAAGTATCACAAGTTTTGGACCATTTCTTGATTTATTTATTTTTTTTCATTTATGCCAGCACTTGCCATTGTTGACAACTTCAAATTCAAGTTCTCGACGATAAGGAACCTTCCAAAAACACATGTATAATGCTTTCTGTCCTTTTACTTGCTATCCTTGCCTATATTTACAGTGCCCTGTTCGAATCAATTTACAATTTCTGGATCTCATTTCCACCTTGTATGGGGTCTGAATCAATGGCTTCTTATAAGTCAAGTACTGGTATTTTAAATTTTCTGCTGATTTCTCTCTTGGATAGCTCTTTGATTGTTTCTTGTATCGCTAGTAAATTCAACCAAGAATTTGACATATCCTGGGGAAATGGCCGTGGTAAGATACTCAACAACGGAGACCTTCTTACTCTGTCTCTTGACAAAACTTCGGGCTCAGGATTTCAATCAAAGAATGAGTATCTCTTTGGCAAGATTGACATGCAGCTCAAACTTGTACCTGGCAACTCTGCTGGCACTGTCACTACCTACTATGTAATTTATAGTTTCTTTTTGAACATGTCTACTTCATAATTCAACGACGCCAGCAAGCTATGATAAGAATCCTAATACATATCATTAATGTTTGTATTTCAGCTGAAATCACCAGGGAATTCATGGGATGAGATGGACTTTGAATTCTTAGGCAACTTAAGCGGAGATCCTTACACGCTACATACTAATGTTTACAGTCAAGGCAAGGGTGACAGGGAGCAACAATTTCGTCTATGGTTTGATCCCACGGCAGACTTTCACACCTATTCCATTCTATGGAATCCCAAACTCATCATGTCGGAATCGTTACTATCCTTCTTGTGGTTTTTTCATTTTTAATTTCTATCTCCTTCATAACTTGGTTCTTTGTTATCTTTTTCAGCTTCTCAGTTGACGGGAAACCCATTAGAGAGTTCAAGAATTTGGAGTCAATTGGGGTTCCCTTCCCAAAGAAACAACAAATGAGAATATACTCAAGCCTCTGGAACGCTGATGACTGGGCCACTAGAGGCGGTCTTATCAAGACTGACTGGACTCGAGCTCCTTTCACTGCTTCTTACAGGAACTTCAAAGCTGACGCTTGTATTTGGTCTTCTGGCAGAGCAGCTTGCCCTTCAAGGAAATCTTGGCTATGGCAAAAATTGGATGCCACAAGTTTCCAAAGGCTCAAGTGGGTGCAAAAGAATTTCATGATTTACAATTATTGCACGGACACAAAGCGATTCCCTCTAGGCTTCCCTCCAGAGTGTAGTGTGAATATGTAAACCCTAAATTTTAATCACCATATATATGAATATAGCTTGTAACTCCTAGATTTCAATCACCATATATATACTTATATATGAACATAATTTGGTTGCATGTTGTACATAAGTAATATTTGCATGTAATTTTTAGAATGAATGACCTCTGTTTTCTCAAACATAAATTAGTGTAATTTACTTCCATATTAAATATTTGGCATCGTCAGAAAGGAAAAAATAAGCATACGCTGGTAAGCAGCAACAGGAAATTAACTTGTTATTGCAGAAAATCTGAATTTCTACCGTTCATTTATTTATCATTCATTGTGTTGCCTCTAGACTATGATTTTTATCACTGTAGCATGGCGCAAACCATCTATCTAGTATATTGCTATGATGAATGAAGGCTTCTATCATTATTACGAATGGACGACTGTTGGGCAAGAGGCCTGTATTTGACCCAGTTGGCATGATTGATTTAAAAAGTTAGATAAAACCAGTGAAAACAGTTTGTGATCACAGAATTTTCATGGAACCATCATCTTCCCTCCAAGGGATTGCTTATTGTATGTGACCTCTCTATACTCAGACAACTTGCCATTTTCTGAAGCATATGGAATCACTTTATTACAAGTTTTAACCACATTTGTGTCTTTTTGTTTTTGTGTTATAAAAATATTTTAAAAAAAATTTAAAAAAAAATATTTTTTATTTTACTTTAAATTAATATTTTTTTTTATGTTTTTAGATCATTTTGATGTGCTTATATTAAAAATAAAAAAAAAATTATTTTAATATATTTATAAGTTAAAAACACTTTAAAAAACAACTTTAATAATACTCACACTCATAAAAAAATATCAAGCAACTTAACAAAAAAACAAAAACAAAAAAAAAAATTCAATTGTAAAAAAATATCAAGCAACTTAACAAAAAACCAAAAACAAAAATTCAAGTCAACACAATTATATATGTTAATTCAAATTACTAGTCTCTTTTTTTCTCTGATTGAAATTACTTGTTAATACAAAATAAAAAGATAGCTGAACCAATTGTAATTGTAATTCAATTATTTTAAAATTTAGTTTGGCGAGTCAACTCAATCATCATTAATCTAGGTTTTACTTTGAGTTAAGTTTTTTAGTTGATATAGAAAAATTTTGATGATTTGATTAGTTAATTGACTGGAGCAATTTTTTTAAATAATTTCATTTTAATTTTTTATATTTTTCAAAACAATTTTTATGTAAGAAAAATAAAACAATGACATGGTTTTTTTTCTTTAATTTTATTTGAATTGTTTCCTTAGTTTTATTTTAAAATAACGATATTTATTAAAAACAAAATTCTAAAATGATATATTAGTTAAAAAAATTTGAAATGATGTGTATTAATTTTTTAAAATAATAGAATGTTGTTTTGCTTTTGACAAATCAATTTGGCCGACCCATGACTTGCCTTCTCCTAAGAATCAAGCAATGAAGATTTTCTGGAGTCTTTGGGAAGCTGATAACTGGGCAACCAAAAGAGTTAAAACAGATTAGACATAATCACACCTTTTGATATATTTATATGATGTTTAGGAGTTTAATGTATCTGTTGATATATCTTTTTAAATCAAATCAGAGTTAAGTTTTCCTTCAATTCAAATTAAAAAATTGTTGAATTAATAAGCATAGAAAATCTTTATTAAAAAGAAAAGCATATATAGAAATTGAAAAGAAATCCATAAATCTTTTAATTTTTAGAATTCGAGGCCCAGGACCATTCTCGTAGTCCAGCTGTGAAAACCCAGGAAAGGCAGGTGGTGGAGACCATTAGGGATCATCATGGCTTGTGGATTAAAGATTTCTCTGGGTCTACTGGCTATGCAACTGATATGATTGCTCAACTGTGGGCTTTTCGTCTGGTCTTGTTTTGGTTCAGAGTCTTCAGTGTTCTAATGTTATTATTGAATTGGGTATTTTTTTTCTTGTTATTTTTTAAAGATTTCTCTGGGTCTACTGGCTATGCAACTGATATGATTGCTCAACTGTGGGCTTTTCGTCTGGTCTTGTTTTGGTTCAGAGTCTTCGGTGTACTAATGTTATTATTGAATTGGGTATTTTTTTTCTTGTTATTTTTATGTTTTTTATTTGAAAATATATTAAAATAATATATATTTATATTATTTTTGAAAATTTATTTTTAATATCATCATGTCAAAACAATATGATTCACTAGTAAAACTATTTGTTCTTATTTTTTTTTTTAAAAGGCGACTCTCTAACAATAAAGAAGGATTATTGAGGGAAATTAAATTTGATGACCTGTCCATTATTTCTTGATTTAGAGACGTGAAACAATATTTAAGCAGCATTGTATCTCCATCAATTAATCAATTAATTAATAGCATCAAATTATAGTAACTTTTCTCTCGTGAGTATTCAATTATATATATAGTAGTCTTAAATGGTTACAATTATTGCTCCTCTACACGTATATGTAAATTTCCTTTTCCCATCACAAGGTTTACGAAGCCCTTCATTGCGCAATCTCTAGAAAGCGATTGAGAATCTTGATTTGAAGCCTAATATGGCTAAGAATAATGATGAAGTGAGTGAGATATCAATGCATGACAAGGGCCGTGGAGACATGTTCAATCCCGCGGATTTGCGAGTTCTAGCCATTGATGCTAACGTTGTCTGCCTCAAGTATTTAGTAGCCATCCTCCGAAAGTGTCAATACAGAGGTTTGTTAATTACTCCTATCGCTAGTTCTTTAGTTATATAAACTTTTATGAGTTTATGTGGAGATTTTGGACGTAAGAGAATTGCTAGTTTGTTTCAGTTTAGGTATCGTTAGTTAAACTGTTTTTTACTAATCTAGGGTTTTGAGTTTCCCTTATAATATTATTCTTAATTATGTGTGCCTTAAATATTATGCTAGTTTTCCTTATCACGTAAGTGAAGATTATATAATTCGAAGTAGAAGCATAAACAAAGAGAGAAGAATTTGGAATTTGTAAAGGAACTAGTGATGAACCGTCTTAGAAAGAGATGATTACAAGATTATATAATTCAAATTAAAAGGGATTAATTTGAATGTTGCCCTAAACAAAATTAATCCGAGCTGGTTTAAGGTGGAAAAAGCTGATCAGTAATTGTCAGCAAAACCCTAGTATCCTCGCTAGTTTGCCAGATCCATCTTTCTATTCCAATGATTTTAATCACTATGTAGAAACACGACACTTCCCCATTAATATTTATGAATGTCTCTTTTAATCTTTTTTTTTTCTTTTTAATAACTCCAATGTCAAACTCTTAACGAGAAGAAAAGAGACAACGCCAAATTACTATATATATTTATTTTTTTTCTTTAAACGACACACTATAGCTACAAGAAAAAAATTGTCCGAAAAGGGTTTGGCTTATATTTATGGCCTGACAGTACGGGATGAAATCTTATATGATGTTATGTGTGTAATTAGCTAGTATATATTTTACCATGATGGTCAACGTTAAATGTTAGTATTTAGTATGTATTTTACTTTGCAGATTTTGAAATAATTATCATCTTGGTATGAAATAAATAGCTGAGGAACTAATCCAATTGGATATTGTGGATCATTTATGAGTTCATTGAAAAATTCCCGCAATTATGATGAAGGTTATAAATCAGATAGAAGACATTGACATGGTCGATATTCATTGAATATATATAATCTTACATCTAGCTTGATGTTTTCCTTCTTAATTTCTTGTAGTTACATCAACAACATTAGCAGCTGAAGCTTTGAAGATTTTGAGGGAAAACAAGAATGATTACCACGTTGTTATTACTGATGTTAAAAGGCTTGACATGGATGGTTTCAAGCTGTTGGAGATCATAGGCCTTGAAATGGACTTACCCGTGATTCGTAAGCTTACAACGTCCACTGCACCAATCCTAATGTCTTTGTTCATGCCTTTCCTTGGTTAATTACTACAGAATAAATGTATATTTTTTGTGGAGTAATTGCAGTGGTCTCGGCAGAGGACAGTCAAAGCAGCATTATGAAGGGAATAAGACATGGGGCCAGAGACTATCTCTTAAAACCTGTAAGAATACAGGAAATGCAAAATATATGGCAGCATGTTGTAAGGAAGAGGCTCTCTGATTCTTCCGATAAATCTAGTAGCTTTACAAAGGAAACAATTGAACAAGAATCAGTGCCAACCGAAACCAAGGCAGAGGCAGAGCTCACGGGGGTCAAAAAGAAAGAAATTATCGGTAACCCAAATGGCGATGCTTGTAGTGGTAAAAAACCCAGGGTGACATGGTCCTCCGAGCTCCATGTTAAGTTTGTTGATTGTGTTGAGAAACTGGACGCACGTGGAGAGAGTAAGTTTTCTTCTACAGTCTTTGCGAGAGAGTGACAGGATTAGTAATTTTATTCATATCGTGCCTATGTTTTCATGGGCTTAGCTTGTCTTAGCATATTTGTGTTCTTACAAGAGTATCTTTGATGTTCATGTAGGAGTTCAGCCCAAAAGAATTCGTGAAATGATGAACGTGGAAGGTCTTAGTCGAGAAAACATTGCCAGTCATCTTCAGGTAAGTTAGATCAGACACTCTCTCATTCAACATCTACGTTACAACGTAATAGCTATTGATATTGATTAGGCGATGCAATTTCTGACTATTTAATGATTAATGTAGTAGGCAACAGAGTATCTTTTGCCAGTTTAATGGGACTGAAGGTATTGGTTACTTTTTTGTCTTCTTCTTTCTCTGTGTAACAGAAATATCGAAACTTGTTGAAGAAGCACAAGGATAAAATGAACCAACAAGACAACGCAGGGACTGATTTGAATAGGTATGGAAGAGTTTCAGCCACAAAGAACGGTCTTTGGAACACTTACGGTGATTCTACACAGAAGTCACAATCACTAGCTAGTTCTTTTACAGATTCGAAACGAATGTTTTTTCAACCAAGTAAACAGAATGTTTTCCTAGAAAACTCGCTACCTAGCAATATCACAATGAGAAAACCTGTTCCAGTGCCAGAATTCAAAGGTTTAAACTTCTCAGCATCTAGTTCGACATGGAAATTGCCTACTGAGTACACGGGATCTCAGTCTTTCGGCCACGATCCTGGTCTTTGTAATCTGTCACCTCTTTTATGCTCTCCTGCTGCTTCTTTCAAACCGTCCTTTCCGATGCATGGACATACTTCAATTGACACGAGCCCAGCTTCTGTTCTTTCTAATCCGAGTTATTTTCCTGGTATGTAATTTTTGCACCTTTATTCTGAGTATTTTATGATCTGTGTATGTTGTTATTGGTTTATATTTGTCACAAAGTTGAACCACCGCATCCAGCCCCGAACAGATTTGTCTAATGGGAAATTAAGGGAAACTATGGTAAAGAAATTCAGAATAAACTTGGAAAAAAAAGAGAAAAAACAAAGACTAGCTGTTGTTATAGCACAATGATAAAGACAATATGTTCTTTATCTTCAGGGCAATATGGTGAAGGAATTTCTATGAATCTCTGTGGAAGTGGAACTTCAAACTTTAGAGCGCATGATAGTCACTGTGCATACAGGGACCAAAAATCACTGCTGGAAGACTTCATGAATAGTGAGGAAGCTAAGTTATTCATGGATGAGGAAATTAGCGACATGGTCAACCAGGTAACTACATATATGCACTGAAATAACAAGTAATATTTAAGCTCGTTAATTTATCGTTTCTCATCTTTTAATTGACCTGTAGCTAGAATGATGACTTTTCAGGCTATAGTTTTCTTCAGACTGACAAAATGGCAATTTGATATTAGCCCTTTGATAATGGTACAGACATGTTCAACAGTCAGACAAAAGCATAACACAACGTTTTCTCCTCCCTGGCAGTTTAACAGTGATGCGACTCCTAGGCTATGATTTGTGAAGTCCTTCCTTCTGAAGCTCTTGCAATCTACCACGCCAAACCAGAAATGCAAATTTATTTGTGATTTTACAGTGTACCTTAGAACTCTGACTAATCTCTGGTGTTTGCGTTTTTTCCGAACAGCTAATCCACATCTTGTGGTTTGTGGTGTCTATATAATATAATTCAACTTCATCTGGTGAAGCAAGCATCGCTATAAACATTTCGCACATCTCGTCTACGGTTTGAAATCATGTTTTTTCAAAAATTTGAAAATTTCAGATCATATACTTCTTTGATGATACAAGACATAAAAGCACGTAACGCAAGGAAAAATCCCGAATTTTAGAAAATAAAAAACATAAAACAAAGGCACAGAAGGGCCTGAGATGCAAGTTTTGCGCCCCCCCCAGAAAGGGTCTAGAGAAAATGGCAGATCAAAGAACTATTATACTTCAGAAGACAGGCTTGCGCACGAGAATAACCGAGTTGATCACATCATTAGTAGGATGAAAGATGGAGAGAAGCTCAAATCCAATCAAATCATGTTCCTCGACAACAGGGTAAAGAAATGCTCTGGCTCCGTTTGCACTCCTAACGAGCAGAATTCCACCTTCCTTCATGTACTTCTTTAAATGGCTAGAATCTTCAATTTCTCGTCTTTGTTGAGACCAACCAAAGCAGCCAGAAATATACAATCATATTCGCTCACCTTCTCTTTAACATTGACTATGTCACATGTCTCAAACTTCATTCTCTTCTCAAGCTCAGCATCAGAAAGAACAAGTTGACGGGCGACCAGGGGTGTAGCAACCATTATTTGTTAAGGGGTTAAAATTAATATAATAAGATATAATATTTTTAAAATTTATTATACATAAGTTGTAAAAAAAAATTATATAATTTAATTTTATTCAAATAACTTACTATAAACATATAATTTGAACCTTTTACAATATAAATTAAAAAAACACATTGTTTTCTATCATTAATTTTTTTCCAACAATTAAATCTTTTAATATTCCAAATGATTTACTTAAGAATATATAATAAAGAAAACAAAATGAAATATTTTTCTTTGAATGTTCAAGTCATGGATAACTTTTGAACTAATGAGACTAAAATCGATGATGATGTTTTTTACCGGTATTCAGATATCAAATATTGATATGATTTCAGATTAATGTATGCCTTTTGAATTTTTTCTTGTTGATTATTCGGGTATTTTTAAATTTAAAAACGATTGCCTGAATCTCTAATTAAATGAGCAATGTCAATTATAGTAAAAGATTGCTCATTAATCAATACAGGTTCTTTGTAAATTGAAGTACATTGGGACCGCTCAACCATAACTTCAATATTACATATTAGAGTTAGTTTATTAAGTTGTTAGTTATTAATAAATTTTTTTCAAAAAAAAAATCAATTCTTCCAATTTTGTTCATGATTTAATCTAAAATCAAAACATATATTGTAAGGAAAAATTGATAATTTTTCTAGCTTTACTAAAAACAAACTAATAAAATATACAAAATTAATTAAAAAAAACTATTATAACAAGAATTCAAAAAACAATAGGTAAAACTAGCAGATCAAAGAAAAAAATAAAGCAAAAATTGTAAAATTATAAAAGAAAAATTCATCAAATTATTAACAAACATCTCAAAACAAAACAAAATAAAAATTTAAATTTAAGTTATTTTATTTTATTTTATGAAAAATAAATTAATTGGTGATTATATTTTAATTTTTCTGCATGAAAATTTTACATGTGATTTATATTTATATTTATATTTCTGTTTTTGACCGACTGTTAATGAATATATTATTTTCTACTGAAGCCAGGAAGTTTGGCGTGTGTTGGTCTTGAGAAAAGGCCTAGCTATATTACAAGTATTTATAGATGCTGGGGTGAATTAATTAATGGTGAAAGTGATGTAAGATCTGCTTAAGATCTCACCATGTCAACAAGAAGCGTGGTGTTCCATGAGACTATATGTGATGACTGTGATGAAGAAGATCCTCCTAATGGTTAACGTTCAAACTATACTCATAATTGGAGTCAAAGGTAATCGAGGCAAGGAACTTGCCCTGTGGATTCAATTAATTAAGAAAAGCTTAAATGGTTGAGAGTTTTATCTTGATTTAATTACTTTAAATTTATTTAAAATATATATTATTTCATTTGATTTTATTATTTGAGTTATTTTTAGAGTTTACTGTGTTGTTAAATTGATTTCTACACATATTAAAACTGATTTTTAAGTATTTTTAACTTTAAATTAGTTGAAGAATGGGTTTGGGATACCAACAAGTCTCTCGCTTATAGATGGGCCGAGTAATTTGTATTTTGTTTTGCGAATATTAATATAGTCAAATTAATTTGCATGGTTCAATTGGGCTAGAATGACAAGGCTTAGGCTTGGGTCAAGTGGGCCGCCGTCATAGATTAATTTAGAGGTCAAATGGACTGAGTATATGGGCTTTTTCCTTAATGCCTATCATGGTCGGCTACCTGTGGCATCATGAAAACACCGGGAGTTTAATAAATGAGAGTGCACTTTTATTTGTCCCCATGCCTGTCATGCGTGAGACAGACAGACAGGAATCGACCCTCCTCTTTTTCAAATGCGCCCTTCTGCCTTCTTTTTTTTTTTTTTCTTTTTTTTTTAAATAGGTATGCTTTCTCACGGGGGGGTTTCTTTTTTTTTCTTTTTTTTTTTAAATAGGTATGCTTTCCTCACGGGGGGAAAAAAAAAAAAGGAGGAGTTGAAAGGCATGAATAGCCGTGTTAAATTAACCCCTTTTGGTTGATCAAAAAGTTCAAAGGACATCGGGCAACACAATGATGGTTTATTTAGCCACTGTTGTGTCAATGTCACGGATGTGTTTGCAGTTGTGTTTTGAATGTTATTGGTTAAAGTTAAAAAGAAAATATTTAAAATTAATTTTTTTAGTATTTTTTTTATATATTGATATTAAAAATAAATTTTTAAAATAAAAAAAATATTATTTTAATATATCAATGAGAAAAAAACACTTTAAAAATTAATCACTGCTAAAATATCAAACACATTTAATATATCTTAGATTGTGTTGTGTTGTACTATATTCTTATATTAAATAAATTATTTTAAGTTCGGCTAACCTATTTTAAAAATAAATATGAACAACTCATTGTTGATTATAAAGAATTCTAATGATTAGTAATGAAAATGAAATCACATATAAATGGTTCATGCGTATCTTCTAATTAGTTTCGTGATCCTAATGACAACTAGTTTCCTCCTTTTCTAGCGTTGTTTTTATTTTAGATTTATTATATTTGACTATATATATGTTTAAATTTATAATAAATATTTGATTTTTATACTAATTTATTTTATTTTAATTATTTTTCTACTTATATTCAATATATTTTTAAAATATTACCAACGATATAACTCCATTAGTATATTCCAAAAATTTGAAAAATAATTATTGCAAATGTCACTACATTGATGGGTTTACCAATGGAACTAGACCATCGATATAATATAGAGAGTCGAAAAAAAATTACTGCAAATATCACTGCTACTATTAACGTACTAATGGAATTATAGATGATATTTTATCAATGATATGCTATATTGATTAATGAATACACAAATAAAAACAAATAAAAATATTGATGGTATTACATACGGTTTTCTTATCGATGATATGTTAAATTTACTGATAGAGCTACCAATGAAATAAATCAAGCAAGTTTTTTTTTTGACGTGATTTGTCAGTCGATAAGTCTATATATATATTTATTAATGTTGGACTTATTGACGGTTCATAAATTACAGACAATAGTTTTTTTGATAGACTGTTTTTATATGTAAATCCATCAATAACATATATACCGACGAATTGCTAGTATAATACTAACAAAAATTCATCAATAAAACTATTAAATGTAGCTGTGATCAACCTAATATTGTGAATGAAATTTTCTTTTAAAGGAGAACCAAGGCTATTAATTCTGTTCCGTTTCGCCCGGAATGGCCGAAACATTCCATACCAATTCAAAAAACAGAACAAAACGGAACAAATTTCATCTCATTTTAAATCTCGACCCGTTCCGAATTTTTTGGCTAAATTAAGCCCGGAACGTTCTGGTTTCATTTCACATGTTCCGTTCCACTCCTGAAAAGCCATTGAATTAAATTGAATCTCGTTTAATTTAATTAATTAAATCACTCAATTATAAAAAGCTTTTTTTCATTACTATTTTCAATAACAATGATATTAATAATAATATTGAAAATTATTATTACTATTTTCATTAACAATGATATTAATTTTTTAAAATTAGATTTATCACTAATATATATAGTTTATATTCATGTTGTTTTTTTCATGTTTATACTTTGTAGGAATTTGAGCAAAACAAGAGATGTTTTAGATTCCATTAGTCTTGATAACATTGACCTAACTTTATATTTAAAATATTTGTGTTAAAACATTTTACTTTCATAATAGTTTGATATTTTATTTAAGTTAAATTACTTTAAGTTAAAGATCTATTTAATTTTAACTATTTAGAAATATTTTAAATTTTAAAATTATATTTGTTTGGTATTATGTTTGTATTGCATAATTTATAATTAATTTATCTTGAATTTAAATTATGTTTTGTAAATAGAGTGAAAGAACACTAATGGGTTGTCCTTTGATTCATTTTACTTGTGTTTTGGTTATAGTATCTATCACCTCCTTTAAGTTTTTTTCCCCCCCTCTTCTCTCCTTAGGCTCTACATTTTAAGTTGTAATAAGCTAGCTTAGGCACATGGTCCTACCTCGTGCCCACGTTCTAGGGCTTTTTAAATGCCCAGACAAGTTGGTAAACCCAGGTAGGCACACCTAGCATGCTTTTTTATTTTAGGTATTTGTTTTTTTTGTTGGAATATCAATTTGTTTTTTATGATTAATTGTGTTTTTAGATAATTATTCTTATAGGTAAATAAAAACAAATATGATTTTTTTATATAAATAATATGGGTTTAGCAGTAATTTTTTTTCTTTGTTTCTGTTATTACATTATATCTTTCAATTTCTCCTTCTTACTTCTTTTTAAATATAAAATTTTTAACATTTGTAACTAAATCCTCACTTTATTATTTTTTAATTGGATGATAAAATATTGTTAGTTTGGATTTTAAATGTTTTTATAAAAGAAATTTATTTATATATAATTTTATTTTTATAGTATTGATTTTATTGATACAATTCCTTGACAAGGGTCATAGGATTTAACAAAATTAGATGTATAGAATCTACACAAGATTTTTTACATTGAAAAAATCCAAAAAAAAAAAAGAATACAAGGGCGAACATGCCAAAAACCTATTTTTACTGGTTAAATGTACAAATAACTGATACATTGTCTCTTAACTGAAAGAGAAAAAAAAATTCATGAGACTTAAATATTATTATTTTTTACACTCTAAAACTATTGTTTTTATGATCCTACGGATTCCTGGAATAAAGATGGTATCTTGTACAGGTGAATCTTTAACCCTTCCACTTTTCACTGAGACTGCAAAATATTCTTATGAATTATAGCCCATACCGGCGTATAAAGAATTATTTAAAATATAAATGTAGGGATTAATCGAGATGTGGTCCGAACATTCTATGTGAATAAATGAATAAAAAAAAAAAGAATTATTTAAAATATAAATGTAGGGATTAATCGAGATGTGGTCCGAACATTCTATGTGAATAAATGAATAAAAAAAAAAAGAATTATTTAAAATACAGAGATTAATGCTATACTTAGAACTGTTGTGACAGAAAGCAACTTGGTTATGACATGCCATTTTCTTCCTATCCTCTAGAGCCAGGCCGAGGGTAGTTTCGATATTTTCTCAAAAGCTGAATATGAGATGGACTTCTAGCATTAATGCAGACAGTTGGGAGAGGCCATCGACCCAACTTAACACCCTGTGCATGAAGGCTTGGCTTTATATATATATATATATATACACCTCTCCCACCTGTCTGCATTAATATATATATATATATATAAAACAGAAATGGAATACTTTACTAAAAGTTTTCGGATAATACTATAGGTTGAATTTTTTTAATAAAAAATATCACAGTTTAAACACAATCACGTTTTAAAATATTGTTTTATATATACTTACTGTTTAAAATAGTGATAGCCTCTCAAAATATATTTTTTACAGGACTGCTATTGGAAATAGTTATTGTTTAGTAAATGTTTCAAAATAATTTTTATATATATTTTTAAATTAATTAATGCCAACAAACTTAACAATTTTGTTTTATGAATATTTGACAATCAAAAAATAAGATTCAAGATTCAATAATCAAGTAAAAAAAAAAGAAATAAGGTGATGTTGCAATAAAAAAAATGAGAGAAGAAAAAAAAATGGTTTTGTGAGACTATTACTGACATACTCTATATCTTTAAAAAAATCTCAATAAAATAAATTTAAATATATTTTAAAAAAACACTAGAAGAGATCACAATTAATCCTAAATTAACACCCAACAGATCCTTAATGAGTTATAATCATGTTTGGTGGATTTTTAAGATATGATTAGACTTGCCTGTCAAGATTTTTAAAAGCATGGTTGACTTTTTTATGCATATTTATTAAATTGAGGAGGACATAGATTTTTAGAATAACTGTTATTTTTAATAGATTTTTTATTTAAATTGTGTTATTTTTCTAATATCTTTTTAACATATTATATTTTTTCTAAACTTTTATAAAAAAAGGTGTTAAAATTCTAAAATACACGCACATATAATGAAAGCATTCCACATGTTTGTGCATTTGTTTTTAATTTATCCATTTCCTACAACTTAAGAATACTAGAATTCTTTATGATATTTCATTATTTCTATAAAGAGTGAAAAATATTAATATATTTGTTTAAGCTATATGATAATAATTTTGTATCATAGCTTAGTTGGTAAGCACATGTATCTAAACTTAAAAAATTGTGGATTCGAGAGTTAGAAGAGGCAATATTTTCTTTGAGAGAGAGTAATAAAAAGAAAAAAGAAAAGAGAGTACTAGAATTCTTTATGATATTTCATTATTTCTATAAAGAGTGAAAAATATTAATATATTTGTTTAAGCTATATGATAATAATTTTGTATCATAGCTTAGTCGGCAAGCATATGTATCTAAACTTAAAAAATTGTGGATTAGAGAGTTAGATGAGGCAATATTTTCTGAGGATCTTAATAAAAAGAAAAAAGAAAAAAAAATTATAATTTTTTATTTTTATTTTTATTTTTAGTTTTATTTTTATTTGAATTTTAATATTTTTTTTCAATTATTATACATATAATATGAAAATAATAATACAAATAATAAATTATTCATGAAATTCAATTCAAGTTGTTTTCTATTCTTAAAGTTTTTAAATAAATTTGAATATGATTTTATTATATATATATATATATATTTTAAGCTAGATTCATTTACATTTTAGTTTTGACATAATTTTTTAAACAATATTATAATTTTTTATTTTTAGTTTTAGTTTTCGTTGACACATAAAACATGCACATATTATTTTGATTTTTTTTATTGACTTGTTATAAAAATCATAAAAAAAAATTTTAATGGTTTTTATTGACTTGTTATAAAAATCATAAAATGTTTTTTTAATATGAAAAATTCTAGTTAATAATCTTATGTTTTTTAAGATAAACAAAAAATACATTGATAAAAAAATATATTTAAATTTAATTCAAAACAACTATATTTTTAGATTTAATAACACTGCTAAAGAATTACATGAAATTTGGAACTAGTATATGCTATACATATCAAATACAGTAGAATGTAAAAAAAAAAAAAGGAGTGAGGAGAGATTAAATTAATGTTTAGGCTTTTCAAGGTTGTTTATTACGAACCATATCCATTGTCGACCAGTTCAAAACTTGTGTCTAGCCATTAGGTAAAGCGTTTTATTTTGATTTTAAATCAATAAGGGAAATGCATACACATAACTATTATATGTATTTTAAAGTATTTAATTTTATGTTAGAAAATAATATAATACATACAAATTACAAATTACAGTTTAAATTTCTGAATTAAAATAATTTTTTAAAAATAATAGAAGAAATACCAAACATATTACTTTATATTTAAATTGGAGTGACTTTATTTTTTTAATGAAAAGAACTTGATAAGATCTTCTTATTTTTTTTTTCAAAATGATTCAAAGCCCTGGTAGAATTGAAAATGAATATAGAAATAAAAAAATATTTTTTTATCTAAACATTAATAATTTAGCATGAGGCTTTGCCTTGTTATTTTGACTATTTGGTATATATTATATTTTCTACATCATTCATGATTTATTATTTCAGTATGGTTTAGTTAAAAAGAAAATCAATCAAGTAATAAAATAGAAAAAAAATCCTCATAGGAGAACATGGTTTCATTTGTGAGAACTTAAAAAGGCAAATCAATTAAATTATTTTTAAACAATTACTTGTTGATATATATATATATATATTCCTCATGTATAAACATTTTCTAGGATGGATTTAACATCTCAACAATGCTCAGTATAGAACCTCTTCTTTGGCATGCATGTGTCAAACATAAAGATACAATCGGGGCCATAGCCAAAAACTAAAAAAAAGACACCCCAGCATTTAATGCATTAAACGTGTTCTCGTGGGCATCCACTAACCGGTAGTTTTCCCCTCTCTCCCTACCTCATATGGAGCCTACTTCCAAGCCCTACAAAAGGTTCTGCAGGAGGAGGATTGTGAGCAGAGCAGAGATTATTTGATATATATAGTCGAGAGAATGGCGCTGGAGATAGCCAAAATAGAGGCTATTCTAAGAGGTATTGCTATATTGCTCTTAGTCTCAACAGCTTGTTTAGTAGGTTTAGACTCTCAAACCAAGTTTGTAATAGTCTATGAAAAGGAAGTTACCTACAAGGACTTGCACGCCCTTGTGTAAGTTATCTTTTCCTTGTCAACTCTAAATATTTACCAGTATTTATAGTTAATTCTTAACGTGTTCTAAACATTCACCTTCTTGCTTGATTATGCTTGGTTTGCGTGCGCTGCGTTTAAAGAGTTTTGGTGCATGTGGATGCTGTAGCTGCTGCTTACAATCTGCTTCAGCTATGTAGATGCTCTGTGTCCGCGTGGGGTCTAGGAAACTTGAAGGGATCTTACAGATATCTGTCCTGGGCTTGTTGCGTGTTGGACCAGGTACATCTTTTCCCACACAGACTTGCTGAGTGCTGGCTTGATTCATATACAGAACTTTACTCAAAGGTCAAAAAGACTCACTGAATACCACTGGCACTGTCATTTCAAGAACTCGACAAAGAACTTTATCGAGAAAGGACAAATATTACTGAATTACAGGAC
Source organism: Populus euphratica (assembly GCF_000495115.2). NCBI lineage: Eukaryota > Viridiplantae > Streptophyta > Magnoliopsida > Malpighiales > Salicaceae > Populus > Populus euphratica. Next base: position 644,963 of record NW_011499971.1, on the reverse strand, counting down.
CATAAATGAAGCAACTAAGTAGTGGAGCCGAGCCACCTTTACTTATTGCTCCTTCTTATTTTGCGGCAGCCTTTTACTTAATGGCTCGTGGGCTGTGATCCCCTCCACATTTACTCTGATTTGCAACATCTTTGATTGATAATTATGTTAATCTTCCATCACTTATCTATTTACTAACTGATGAGTAGGTAAATGTATTAAATGCTGGCGTATATAAAAACATAACAGTCAATAATGTTTTTCAAATTTTATTTTTTTCTCTAAATATTTTGAAACAGTATGTTGTCTGGTGGTCACACTTTTACTATAATTTTTTTTTTTCTGTCATTGAATTTTTGTTTTAGAAAACTTTTATGGAGATGATATTTTCTTTTAATTTTAAAAAGAAATTATTAAATTTTTAAAGTTTATAATCTAAAAATAGATTTAACAGGTTAAACTATAAAGTTATGATTAATTTAATATATTATTTTTTTAATTTAAAAAAATATCATTTAACTTTTTTAAAATTAAATTATAATTTTTATTTATTATTCAAGTTATTTTTAAACTTATCAACTTACCTTAACTAAGTTATACCTAAATTTTAAATTTAGACTTGAAATAAGTTTAGAAACAAGTTAATTCAATGAATTTTAAAGTTGATTTATTTAATTAAAATTATTTATAATATCAAATAATTATTTGTGACTTGACATTCAATTTTTTTTTGGTTTATATAACTCTCAACTTAGCGCTTGCCAACAATACTGAGGAAACTAATTTAGTTTGTGTTTGTGCCAATATGCAAATAAATCCTTATTAAAAACCTCATCGAATTAACCCTATATTTGTTACATTTTGTTGCTTTCTTTTCTAATATCGCCACGGATACAAGCTCTAGGAAGCTATTTTTCAAAAACATCACTAAAATTAAGCTGCATGCCTAACAACCAAGTTTCCAAAGTGTTTAATTAATTAGTATCTGTAATTGACGTGCTGGCTTACCTAAAGTCCACATATTTTGATGTACTAATTAATTTACAGGGTAGGCAGCGCTGCTGTGAGGCTCGAATCTAATTTCTTTTTACCTCTTTTTTTTTTTATAAAAGCTTACCCCATAAAAAATTGTTTAATTTATTATTAAATTTGATTCAGAAATCTTTTATCTAATTTTTTACTAATTTAAATTTAAATTTTAAATATTTTTTTTTAATATAAATCAATCAACATGTTAAATTTAATAATAAATAAGATCACGGATAAAAAATACAATTTAATTTTAAAAAAATTTAAGATTTTTTTTTTAATATTAAAATGTTAATGTATTGAATTGACCCGAATTTTTTTGCTTAACTAGTTAAATTCATGATTTAGATAATAAATTTTATTAGGTTTAATAATTTTATTTTTATTTTTTTTAAATTATTTTTTATTTAATTATATGATAACAAAAAAAAATGCTAATATAACCAAGTAAAAATAAATATTGAAATGTTTGTTTAAGATAAGGGTAATTTTAATTTATGAATAAAAATTTAAAATTAAGTAAATATTAAATAATAAAACTAAAAAAAATTGAAAAAAAAAGTGAATGCAAAAAAAATCCTTCATTGTTCATAAAAAATATAGGGAAGGATATGAATTGAAACCCTACTCTTCTACTTAGGCTTTGTCGCACATATGAATTATGCTCATGTGCATTATTGTTCTCTATCTGCTAAACAGTTAGCAGTGTACACTACGTTCGCAGCACACTTAGCAGCACTTGAGCACTCAGTTCTAGTCCTTACCGGTGCAAAGGTCTTTCAATGGGTGAAGTGGTGCAATAAATTCACAAGATTCTGCTTCCAAATCGGCGGCGCTTTGACATGTTGTTTCATAGCATCTGTGCTTATGGCCATGATATCATTCATCTCAGCCTTCAATTTGTTTAGGCTCTATTCACCAAAACACTTTCTTCGCTTAAAGGGGACATAGCCTGTTTTCAAAATTCTGATTGGAAACTGTAACATTTTCTTCTGCCTTTGCTGCTGCTGTGTTAAGCTTGATCGCAAACCTTGCCACACAGCTAGTGGTGTCCGTATTTGATCTTTGGATGTTTTTGGTGGTTCCAACAGTTTCCTGTAAATTTCAAAGAATATCTTGTATTTGTACTTTCAACAGAATAAATGTCTTCCTTTTATGATGAGAATCAAGTCAGGGACAACAAAATAAGCAGAACAAGGCGTAAACTTATGTAGGTTTTACATGTTTATACAAGTGAATATATCATATACAAGATATAAAAGGAAGGTTAAATATTGTAACAATCTTCTCAAAAATACATGCTTTAATACGTCTCCCCAAGCTGATGATCATGAACAAGAGATACTCAGCTTGAATCTAAGATACTGAAAATGGACTGCAGAAAGTGGCTTAGCACGAAAGATTTTAATATATTTAATGGTATTAACAAAGCAAAGACTTGTTTTATTAAGCTTACATAAAAACTTTATTAAAGTTTATTTGTGAAGAAATAAATTCTTTTAAATTTTATATAAAAATCTATAAAATTGATAATGTTTAGATTTAATTACTTCTTCATCCAGCCAGCGCCAGACTCAATATATCTAAAATCGATACACTGCTAAACCTAAGAAGAATTGGGTCTAGTGGCAAGTGAGGTTCTGGCTTAGCGGTGGGAGGGGCTTGTCCCCTTCCTCTGCACCTGGGTTCGAACCTCATCATGCACGCCTGTCACCCCTGCGGTGCCTTACCTGCTCACTGGGCTTGCAGGATGTTCAGTGGGCTGTGAGGATTAGTCGTGGTGCGCGTAAGCTGGCCCGAACATCCCACGTAAATAAAAAAAAAAGAAAAAAGAATTGGGTCTAGTGCTAGAGCTAGCATCCCTAAATTCAATACATTACAAAATCCAATAAATATTAGTCTGAGAAGCATTAAGACCAACATATTTGAACTTGATATAATTCCAAATCTAATTAGAATTGAGTTCAAAAAACACCAGACCTATCATACATGATACAATGTCCAGCTCAACCATGGCTAAGTTTGGCTTTGATCAAATTCAAGATATATCTATTAGAGCATGTTTGATATTTCTAAATGTCCTTTCAACACGGTTGAGGATATGAGAAAATTATATCTAGATATATTTGTTTTGATTTAATATTTTTTTATGGCAAAGACATGTAAAAATATATAAAGATATACTTATAAAATCTAAATTCATCACTCATTTTGTTCGATTGTTCAGTGTGAAATAAATATAAAGTAAAAGAATGATGATGAGGCCGCAAATTCATTTTCGTTGATGGGCTGCTTATTGTGCTCTCCTTGTTATTGCTCTCAATTGTTTTCATCATTATAGATATCATGTTAGGCCTGGATCCATTGGGCCTCGAAAGGACTTGGTTTTGAATTTGGATTCAAAAGACCGATTTCTATATCCGTTGTCAGCTTTGAATTTCGATCATTCAAGTTCTTGTAATAAAAAGCAACGTTTTGAGTATTATCACTCAATCTTTGAAAGTTACAAAGGATTCCATCCTGGAATTCTCAATATTTGGATGCCAAACAATTTATAAATAACTAAAAAGAAATAATTTGAGTATTATAACCCTATTAATATAAATTCACTAAATAAGATTATATCATTTGACCTAAAATAGCATAATAAATGAAAACTCGTAGATTTGAAGCTAATAGCAACTTTCAGCAAGAGATCTGGGTAGGATGACATTATTATTCTTTCCTGTCATATATTTATATATATTATTATTTACAATTTACAATCTTTTAAATGTTAGGTGCGACAAACATAACCAAAAATAAAAACATTAGCTGATCCTAATTGGCTTAATAGCAAATCGCCAGCAAAGTGAAATCCTCTTTCATTATATAAATAGAAGAAAGATTTACTCATAGTAACATTATTGCAGGAGATCAACCTTGTCCAGAAAAGATGACAATGGGGCACCTAACCCTATGCTTTCCACCGATTTCATGCCAAATTAAAGCTCCAACCCACAAACTATTCCTTTTTGGCACCCCTTTCTCCTTTCTTATAGCAATTTTGAAGCTCAACTTCTCGTCAATCTTGGAAAATTTAAGCTTCTTAGGTATCACACCAATCTTATAAAACCCTGTAAGACCCACCACTTTCGCCTTGTATTTTCTTGACCCAACTTCATTAACATTCTTCAGCCTCCTATAAAAGTTCACTCCCTTGCGACCAACTTTCTCTGCTGCTACAACTATAGCCGGGTAATTCAATTGCCCTTCGCCGATATTTGAACAATTTGCATGTTTTCCACTAATAATATGTATCTCGTTCTTGGTGTAATTCAATTGACATAGAAAATCAATATAATCTTGGTAACCCAAATCAAATACCAAACCGGGATCCAGTGCTCGTTCAGGATGTATATGCCCAGCTCCAAAATCAAACGGGTTAGCAGCCTTCCCTGTGGACTCATCAAGAATTAATGATGAACTCCACAAGGACACATTTCTGTAGTAATACAATTTATGCGTAATTGAGGTTGTCATTAGGGCTGATTTTATTTCACTCGGACCCCAATCGGGGTGGACCGATTTGATAATCGCTGCCACCCCTGATACGTGGGGACATGCCATGGAAGTTCCGGACATAATGTTAAATTGTGACCGTCGATTATCTAAGGCCACACTAGAAGGTCCAATGGCGTCCGTCCATGCCCCTAATATGTTCACACTGGGAGCTATAACATCAGGTTTCAGTATCCCGGGCACAGCTGAATTGGGTCCTCTGGATGAGAAGGAGGCCACAACGGGTGCTGGTTTTGCATGCTTTTCTACAGTTCCCTGAGATGAAATGTTTGCCACAGGACTGTAACTAGACAAAATATAATCCTCAATTAACTTGGCTTCCAAGATGCCGACGGTAATAGTTGGGATCACATGAGGTTCCGAGATAATCCCTTTTGGGTCAATACTACCGTGACATATGACCATAGCTACTGCTCCAAGTGAAAGTAGTGATGCTCCCAGCAACATTCTTGGCATGTGCCCGGTGGTCAAGCAGAGTACAATGTTGCCCTTGACTAATTGGCGTGAGAAACTAAATTTAGATGAGCTGATTTCACCACCAAAGTAAAGCCGGTGAAATCCTCGGGTCAATTTGCTTTCTCGAGTCAAAGTGATAGATATTCCCGTAATCGATATTCCGTTACCAAGAAGCAATTTTGCTGGGAAGTCTCGATCAATTGTTCCTGCACCAACTGTTGTGATCCATGGTGGAGCATTGGTGATGCTTGCCCAAGAAGGCCCCTCATTTCCTGCCGAGGAGGAGACAAATACACCACCAGAAAATGCTCGAAGTGATACAATTGATAATAGGTCAAGATGAAATGGTAAACGGGACGAACCAAGAGATATTGATATGATATTAACGCCATCTAGAATTGCCTTCTCAAAAGCAGCACAAATATCCGATAGCAAGCAACCCGAGACCCAGCATACTTTATAAACCGCAATTCTTGCATTTGGAGCCATGCCTTCGGCCAACCCGCCAGCAAACCCATAGAAGCTGGATCCAGTAACTGGAGCTCCTGCAGCTATCGACGAAACATGTGTACCGTGGCCATCATGGTCTCTTGGTGACCGAAATTCACTGGCAAGGTGATCCAAGTGTCCAAAAAATGCCGTATAACCACCCGAAAAGAACCGGGCTCCTATTAATTTCTTGTTACAATTTGATTGATTGAACCCATACCCAGTTTCGCATTTGCCTCTCCAATGAGCCGGGATGGGTTCTAATCCATCATCTGCAAAGCTTGGGTGTTCAGGCCAAATACCCGTGTCCATGAATCCTATAATAACGTTGGATCCTGAAGAGTTTTGAAGCTTAAGTTTTAAGTTATTAAGGCCAAGAAAAGATGGGGAACGCGTTGTGTGGAGGTGAAAGATTGAATCGGGAAACAAAGAGAGAACCCCATGTGAGCTGTTGATGTGGATGGCTTGGTACGGGGTGAGAGATGCAGAGAAGCCATGAATGAGAGTGTTGTAAATGTGAATGAAAGAAGTAGTTGAAGAAGAAGAGGTAAGTAGAGAAGAGTACCAGTGATGATGAGAGAAGAAAGGCGAGGGTTTACAAAGTGGATCAACAAGAGCTATGAAAGTCATGAACCTAGTACTATTACTTGATGTTTTTGTGCTATTGGTGTTAAAGATTAATTCCCGAGAAGTCTGTGAAGAAGGATAGGTGAAGTAGAACAAGAAAAGAAAAACTGAAAGAAGAGTCCTCATGACTTCTGTTTACCAGAACAGTAACAGTTACACCAGAAAAGTTTTTGAGCTTAGCTAGGTTTATATTGTAATTGATTTCACATTAATTAGTGCAAACGGATGCAGAAGAGAAGGCCATGAAGGGTCATTTTTTTGTTTGACGAGGCATTAGTGGAGTTTATGCTTTGGCTGGAAGGCGCATGGCTTGGGAACTAGGATCGATGAAAATGGCATTCGCAGATAGCAGTGGCTGATGGGAGGTGTGTAAAGGCTAAGGAGGTAAAGCTTTTTTGCTCAGAGCAGGCAGGTTGGCTAATTTGTTGGGTTGTAAGTTTTCAGAGAGCTGTAACGGCGTGCAATTAAACAAGATATAACTTCATTGCTCATCGGCACCAGTAATCTTACTACGATTTAATTATCGATCGGTGCTTCCAAATCTTGAAAAAAAAAAAAAAA
>NW_011499971.1:592293-638237 GCF_000495115.2 Populus euphratica | reverse complement strand
CCGCCGTTTAATTTATCGATCGGTCCTTCCAAACTTTGAAAAAAAAAAAAAACATATTATATACTTCTCTATGCTTCTTCATGAATCTATGAAGCAGGTGACGGATATATGTTTCTCTCAATTTTCTTCACTTCTGATTAGTTCTTTGACCCGAGTGGGAACGATTTAAAAGGTTGCTAAAACTACTGAAAGGAAATGTAGATCTGGTGACAACAATATATTAAGATTGGCATGAAACATTCGTACGATATAAAGTAGGTTAAATTCAAGCTAATACTGTAAATAACTAGCTAAAGAGATGAATTTAGCCTTATGCATTCAACAAGTCTGGAACACCACTTGATATACAGTCATATTATAGGACACTGAAACTGATCATGAAACTTTATTTAGAGGTGCCCCCGAATAAATAAGGCAACGGAACCAAAATACGGAGGATAGGGCAGGACCATAAATACCGTACCTGTTGTTGAAATGCGAGTTAATATTTAGAAATCGCTGTCTATTATGCAGATATTTATATACGCGGAGAATTTTCCTTGATAAGTAACTTTCAGTGCAACTTGCACCGAAAAGGGAGCTATATATATATATATTAAAAATCCACAATATGAGAGCTCTTTTCTGTTTTAAAAATATATTTTTTTTAAAAATAATTTTTTAAATTAAAATTATTTTAAAAAACAACAATTATTATAATATCATACGTACTCGAAATCTAATTCCATTTATTGAGGCTGTTATGAATCCAATAAGATTGAGGATCTTGCTAATGTTTTGAATAATATGTTAATTTTTTATTTTGATGATTAAATTGTTTTTCCTAGCCAAGATTACTAATACATGGCACTTGATATTTGTAAAAGGTTTATTCTTGTAATTTTAAGTATTTTATAATATTTAAATAAATATTATTCTTTTAAAAATACAATTATGTTTTAGAGAAGAATTCTAAAAAAAAAAATGTAATACAGAGTGAAGAAGAAAAAAGAATTTGCCTTTAAAAGATATCATGATATCTTTTATAGTTTATGAAAATTGTTTTTTTTTTAAATAGTTAATATATAAATAAAATATCTTCAAATCATTATAATAAAATATTTCTTACTTGTCATAGTAAAATATCTCTTACTAATAATCTAATTATGGAATTTAAGATTCTTTAAAGTTAAAAAGAGCATTGGCTTTATACTTGATGAACTCGGAGATAATAGATTTATCAACTTTTTAAATCTATATATGCCTATATTTAATTCTTAGTTAAATTTAAAGATAATAAATCTAGCAACAAAGCTAGACATATTATCTCTAGACTAAATGCTTAATTGAACTCAAAGGTACTAAGTGATGGTAATAACTTTTTTTTGGTTGGTGGAGCAAGAATAAAGAAACCATTTAAAAACAAAAAATATTTATTTATCAATACCATGAGAAATAATTACCCTAATTACATAATCCCAAACACATATATTATATATTATGAGTCTAAAGTTTTTACATGCATTGTTTACTAAAACTTGCATTTGTTGATGATAATCAAAGAGACTGAATCAAAGGATAAATAGATTACGATAATATATTTAATATTTTTCTAATTAACTGCAAGTTACATTTAAATATTTTTATTGGAGTGTTATATAGGTATGATCATTTTTGTAAAAAGATATGGAGCATGCATAAAAACTATCAAAACAAGTTATGTACCAATCTAATTGATTTACCGACACCTTTAATCAATTTCTGGAGGTCGAGGCAGCACAAATATGAGCAATAAGGACCCCATCGCCAGAAGGATACTGATAAAGCTAGCAAACCTGCAATGTTTACTGGTGCAGCTTTTATACCTTTTAATGCTCCAAATGACTTTCTTTTCATTCACTCTCTAAATTCTTCAAATTTCTTTAAACTCCTGCAATAAAGCTCTCACCTACTCATGTTGAATTTCATTAACTTTTTTCTCCTTTTTACATCTTTCTTCTTCCCTGGAAACAGAATAAACGTCCTTAAATGTTTGTCAATTAATGCTGTCTAATTTAAATGGAATATCTAGTAGTTTTGTTTATAGAACAGATTTTCATGTCCACACTTGAAAAAATTCCGAATGAACCTAACGAGCATGTAGATGAAAATAAACATAACTTTTTAATCCCACTATTAGATTGCAAGAAAATTTGTGAGTGTACTCTGGAGGCCTAATTCTATAAAAGTTAGCTTGTAACAACTACCTAAGTTATTTTTATAACCAAATTAGGTCTAGAGGTGGTTGTTTCGAATTTTTTTTTAAGATTCCTTTCCTCATTAGGTTTGAGATATTTATTTAATTTGAGTTTTATTAGCTAAGTCGGTTTATGAAATTTTGTACACTATTGGAAGAAAGTTCTTAACATTCAAAGTTTATTAAATTACAATGCTCTTTACAATTTAGCTATAATCTTAGGGTTTATGAAATTGAGTTTCTTCCTTCGTAATATGCATTACATCAATTGGTTTTAAAGCAGCTTGGTCTTTTTAATAAACAAAGAAAAGAATAACACGCTCCCACCACATGACATAGCTAAATATATCAATGAGAATACTACCGAATCTTAGAGGCTGGTTTAATGTAATAACCTATAATATATAAATTGAGTTTTGAGACTTCTATTGGGGCTGAGAATAGCAGTCCTAGAAATGATTACAGTGCAGATGTTATTTTCACCCGTAGAGGCAAGGAATATGGCTTTGAAAGAAGAGAAGCTACTCGAAGAGAGACCTAGCAATAACAAGATATTTGATTCATTTACAAGGTCATACAATGAGGTGAGTTGATCCAGTGTTGTTGACGAGAAAAATACAATGCATGCGTAGTAACCTCTTGCCAAACAATATATTGATAAACCAGATAAGGCTTAGGAAAACTAGCTTAAAATAAGTAAGGTAATCCCTAGGCCAAATAAAATTTGACAAGTCCTATAAATTTAACGAGTGAGAGTATCGTTTCATTAATTATAAGGAAAAAAACACTACAGCATGGTTGAGGAGAAGTTCGAGCATACCGAAGATAAGGGTGAGTTGTGCAGACTTGATAAAGGTAAGGAGATAGATTATAAAGTTAGAAGTCAGGCTTTTGTGGTTAGGAAGTTGTCACTAACATCAAGAGTTAACAAAGATTCATAGCAACACAAGTTGTTTCTACCTGATACATAATAAACATTAATCTATTTGTTTCATTATTAATAGTGGTATTTGTGAAAATTTTGTAGGCAAACATACTATATAAAAATTAAAATTGTTATCAAGATCGTATCTTAAATCATGCAAAATTAGGTAGATTAAGGTAATTACAGATGAAATAAAAGTAACACAATATTGTAAAGTGCTTTTTTCTCCCAATAAAACGTATAGAGATGAGGTATATTGTGATGTAGTAGATATAGATGCTCATAATCTTATATTTGGTGGGCCTTGATTGTATGATATAGATGCTAGACACTAAGGTAGTGATAATTTGTATAAGTTAGTAAAGATGATGTGAAATTTAGTCATGTCCTTGAAAAGAAAATAATAACCCAGAGCTTATAAAGTAGAGGGGAAGGGTTTTCCTAATATAACCAGTTCAAAGCATAAGATGCAGGCAGTTTCACGAGAAACTAGACAAGTTCAATAATTAATTGTGAAGACACTAGTGGTTGTGAAGGAAAAAAAGTTGAAAGAAATCCCGCTCGACGCAAGAAAATATTGCTGGGTTTTATAAAGAATCCATGAGCATAGTAAGGTACGGGGTTATACAAAATTTTGACCCTCTTTTAGAGCTCCTAGATCGAGTCTTTTTAACAAAATGAGTATTCTTCTTAGAACGATTTAAAACCCAATATGAAAGAAGAGCTCAGGTAGGCCATTTCTTGTAGCTGACCCGTACGAAGCCCATATTGCATAGGATATAAGGTTGGACGGGCGGGCTGTCTGCACCCTGGTGGAAAACCTGGGCATATAGGAAATGTGGTCTAGTTTGAGCTATTCTTTAGAAAAAAAGAAAAATGTGGACTGCTTCACGGGCGGGGCCTTAAGTTTTTTTCACAAGTGTTTTCATTTACTAAATTTTAGGCAAAGAGAAATCAGATTTTAATCCCAACTTGTAAATAGTTCTGTCTACACAATGTTCAATCCATCTCTTTCAAGGGATGCTACTAGAGATTCCATTTTGGAAGAAAAATGAAGGGACCAAGAGAATCTATGACCAGCATATCTATCATGGAGGAGAACAAGCTATATGGACTGACATGTTTTTGAAGAATACTCTAAGCTACCCTCTGCCTCCAGATTATACGAAGGTCATGATCTTAGATTCATCCATTAAGAACGAGTTCCTTTACCAATGTGGGCATCTTAAGTCATGATCTTAGATTCATCCATTAATTTTTGAAGATATTTCATTTAATATACGTGTTTGGAATCTCTACAAATAAATTACATGGGCAGATTTTCCGTGTCAAATTTCATTGTTCTTTGCTTTCTCATCCATTTACTTCCCACTAATAAATGATATATTTCTTTTCTCTAACATTAATTGTATTTATCTTCAACATAGGCCCGACAGGTTTCTCCTCCCCTTCCAGTTACCACACCTCTAATAATTATGAAATATGATCTTCCTACATGTATGTATCTAACATCACTTACAATAAGTAGTTCGGCAGTGTAAATTTTATCATTAATTAGAATCTTTGTCATGTACTAACAATTTTCCTGACTAACGACAGGCTGGAAGAACATACAAGAAATTGGTTCTCTCACTATCATGGTAAAAAAACAGGATGATTTATCACACCCCTTGACAATTTGCATCACGACAGTGCTTTAACACGAACAAGAGTGGCCAGGCTACTTCTCAGATGATAATTATTAATGGCCTACACACCCTAATATGGATTAATTATAGTGGGGCAGGTTTGAAGCAGTCGATTGAGTGTTTTTAATGCCGTGTCCGTGTTCCTTAAAAATTTTAAAAGTTTTTTCATGTTTTTAAAACGGTTTGATATTTTTATATTAAAAATAAATTTTAAAAAATTAAAAAAATATTATTTTAATATATTTTATAAGTATAAAATTGTTTAAGAAAACCAAATATTATCTACACAGCATCTAGCTAACTGGGTGATAAATTTTAAAAAATTAAAAAAATATTATTTTAATATATTTTATAAGTATAAAATTGTTTAAGAAAACCAAATATTATCTACACAGCATCTAGCTAACTGGGTGGTAATAATTATTTTTTAAATAATATTTTTTTTATTTTTTAAATTATTTTTATATTAGAATATACTATTTATAAATATTAAAAAAATATTAATTAAAAATAAAAATTAAAAATAACTGTTGAGGAAAGCCGAACACTAAACACTAACATATGATTTCTAACTAAAAATATGTTTGGAAATATAATAATATGTATTTTTTAAATGTTTTTTTAAAATTATTTTTAATAGCAGTGTCAACAAAATTTAATTTAAAATAAAAGAATAAATTTTTTAATTTTTTAAAAATATTTAAAAAAAAAAAAACAAAAACGTACTTGAAACGTGCTTTGTAGTTGAAACGTGTTTTCTTGTCTAGCTTCAGCTCAAGTTGAAAAGACATGTAACGGGCCCCTTTGACAATTCGATTACGTGATAAAATGCTTCAGCTTCGTGCGTTCGTCGCTCCAAATTTTGATGAAGCTAAACTGTGATCTCAACTCTTATAAGACTCTCTGGAATTCGGGATAAATATAAGTGAAACATTATCTCAAGAGATACACGATAATGACCGCCCAAAATTGACATTGGAAAATATTATTGGCCCACTCATAGGATTACTTGCTTATTGCATTTTCAGAGGGAGGACCTTCTCAATAATTTCCTGAATAGGTAGTTATATATTTAAGCATCATTTCGTATCTCAAAGTTTAGATTGGCTAGTGATATATTAAACATAGTTTTATATTAATTATAATACATTTTAAATTGAAACTTGAATTATAACATACACTTTTAAATATAATTATTTTAAAATTAAAACTTGCATAAATTCATCACTATTTTTTTATTTAAAAAATAATAAGATTTGAATTTATAACTATTTCATTCATTTATCTCTAATATTAAATAAAAAATTATATCAATTTAAAAAATTAAATTATTAAATTTAGTTGTTTTTGTTGCTATGACATGTGCTAGTGTTTTCTTGTTGACTAATTATAATTAGAAACTTATCTAAAATAATTTTTTATTAGAAAATAATATAAAATTATTTCTTCATCTATTTAATAGTTTAATGTTTTGAATTGAAATTATTTTATTAAACATGGTCCAAGTAAGAAATTACGAGTTCAAACAATACTCTTCTCACCTTTTCTTCTAAATAAAAATTAATCATCACTATATAATGATGGCATTGTGAAATTTTGAATCACAAATCGGAAGTATTACTTAAAATAATAAGAAATATAAACTTAAATCATGCATATATATTAATTTATTGTAGTAGTGAAATAAATGGAAGAGAATTGTAAATTATTTCATGTGATATACTAGGAAATGGATGCGCACATGTTTATATTTGATAAATATAATCAACTAGCTTTTACTAATCAATTCCAAAAAAGAGTTTTCAAATTATGATGCATGTGGTTCTATAAATCAGCCGTGGATTTACCCAATTTGATGATGTGGATAAAACTGTAGGGATTTTTATGAATTAATGAAGTATGACTAAGCCTAAAAAGGCACCTCTAAAAAGAGACCTAGATTGCAAAGGGTGGTATTTTCAATTCAACGTGATCGAATCATGATAGGAGATTTTACATGTTAAATTTTAAACCTGGTTAATTATAACTAGATAAGTTTCTTAAAACTTTTAAATTAGATTTTATAAGTGTGTTTAGGCGAATTTTATTTTTGTTTCTCTTTATATTTTGAATTCCCTAGTGTATTTAAGATTTTTATTGTTTTTTCTTTATTTTGCTAGTTTGATTAGTTCTATTTTTATATTTGTTTAAGTTATGAATTACTCAACGAGAAATTATTTAATAGTAAAATTTTGATTTTTTTTCTTCATGAATATCTTATTCTACAGTACTCTATATAGTTTTCTTCATTTACGACAAATTCACTATGAGGATTCACGGAGAATCCTAGCAAGAGAGGGTAAACAGGTATTGGACCATGGATGAATATTTAAATATCTTACAGTGCTCCAGCTTATGGTTCCTAGCAATCTCCTTTGATTTTCAAGGTTCAGTTGGCAATAAATGGAATCTGCGTTCTTTAAGATTCTGGCAAACAAGTCTCATTTCTTGTTCCAATAAGTTGAATCTCTCTATTTGTAATGCCGCAAATCAGAATATCATGCACTTTTCTTCTTCTACTTCTTCTTCTTCTAGCAATAATGCAAACCTAATGTTTCTTTTCAACAATATATATATATTCCCACTACGTTTTCCTATGAGTAATTTCTGTCATTCAACCATAATTTAGGCCTATGGACTGGTTTCGTGGTGGGATATCCTTTTTCTAATTTGTTTTTGGCTTTTGATCTCCTGTTCTTTGCAGGGTAGGAATTTTATAATTTAGTTATAACTAAATATATTTATAATTTTTCTACAAGTGAAGATTTTTAAAAATAATTTAAATTAATTTGTAAAATTTATACCAAACAAAACATTAAATTTCTTTCATTGCCCTTCCTAATATCCTTTATTTGTTTGGATAAATTATTTCAATGAGAAATTGGTCGTTATTTAGATCATAGCAATGATATCTGTACCAGTTGCTCAAAACGAATATATATGTGGACCACAAAACATTGTCTGAAGACGGAGAACTAGCTAGAAGCTACCTTCAACGATGGACCACCCAAACACCACACAATAATTTTGTATCACTAGCTGAAAAAAAGGATGAGACACAACATGAAACAAGTTATTGTGTGCTTGTATTTGATAAAAAAAACATGGGTGTACGTATTTTCTTGTAAGATGTTGGAAAAGTAGGATTGGATTACTAAGTTAACTTTGCAGAAAAATTATGCCAACATTGTTTGCTTAGATGCCTTTTGGTTCGATATAAGTAGTGAAACAGCTTTCCAAAAAGTACCCTAGATAGGACTTTTTTTAATTTGTTTGTTTCACTGCGAAGAAATTAAAAATAAAAAAATAGATGGAAAATATTATGTTGCAATTTACTGACTCCATTCATGATAAAATTAAAAAAAAATAAATATATGTAGGTATTTTTTACATGTCAAATAATCGATGAGAATCTTGTCAATGATTTTAAGATAAAATTAAATCTAATAACTCTTTTAAACACAATCTCGATAAATCTTTCTCTCATTCTTCGAATTTTCAGCCGAAAGCCTCTCTCCTCTCTATCTCTCAGATCTCCACCGAGCGCCACCAAATCCGGCCACAACAACCAGTTGGTGCTAGCACGACAACACTTCTTTCAAGGCCTAAGATTTTAAGATATGCAAGTTCTTTGTTGTTACAAGATGGAAAAATCGAAGACGAAGTTAAGCTTACGAGAATCCTTTAGCTCAAGGGCATTACGACCATTGCTCGTACGGACATTGTTGTTGATTGCAAACATGATGAAGCTTTCATTTAGGAACTATGTATTGGATTTATGAGCTCCTATTTTAAATTTTAAAGTAAAGAGCAATGCTTGCTGGTCAAATGCATGTGAGTGTGTGTTTGTGTTAAAAGAGAGGGTGCTAATAGATTGGAATTTACTTTTGGAGAGCTTCTAGAAAAAAAGGTTATGTTTCTACTAATAGTGGAAAAACTCAGTAAATTGACACTATATTCCTTTCTTAAAGTATATGGTAGAATAGTAGTTTTTTGCATATTTTACTTTTGGAATCTAGGTTTTTGAAAATTTGTCTTAAACAAAGAATGGGTGTAAGATTTTCTTTTGTTTGAAGTAACTTAGTAAAATAACTATTTTTTCCCTTTATTTCATGGAAATGACAATAATGAACAGAAACTATTATATATTTATATTAGGAGACTACACTAGACAATGGTGAAGAGAAACAACCTTCATGTGTTAGGATCGCTGGTTGATGTTTAATATGGATTAACACTTAGTATATCTTTGATTATATAATTGCTATTTTGACAACACTGATCATATTCGTCAAATAAATCGATATATTACATTCCTTGCATTAAAAGAGGTTTATTAAACATCTTCAGCTTTTCCTCTTAATGCTTGAGAATTGGAATAGCAGTTGAATATGCTAGGAAGTAGGCTTATATGGGTTTGATCTATTTTGGAGATTAAGTCGTCAAATTGACTACAGATCCATCAATGGTAGAATATTAAGAAATAGTGCGAGTCAATTTCTTAAAACCCATATTATGAAAAAAAAAATTGAAAATCACCAACAAAATCTTCCATGAAAAACCATTTTGTTGGTAATTCTAATTTTTTTAAATATCAAAGGAATGTTCCATCAATAAGTCAATTGATATTAAAAATTATGTTAGTATTAAACACTAAGGTTCATGTTGAGTTTACACTATATTTATTCTTACATCATTAGTGTAACCTTTTCATGTTGATATAATAAACTTAACTAAACATAAAGAAAGAAAGAAAAATAAATAAATAAAATAAAAACATAAATAAGATAAAAGTTAACTAAGTAAAGGAAAGGAAATAAAAGACATAAACTTGATATTAATGAAATCAAAACATAAGCAATACAAAGAGAGAAAGCAAAAGCATGATCTTGATCTGAAAGCCAAGATGCTTAAATGCATGGCAAATGCCTCCTTTTTATAGGTTAAAATTGAAAACCATTAATTTGATGACTAATTGTTGAGTGGGTGACCAACTCTTGACTTGGTGACAATTTTTATCTTCTTTTGTTTGCCCAACACGTAGTTGATAACATTAGAATTAAAACCATTTGAAATGTGAAAATTCTAGAAAATTATCTCATCTTTTCAGAAAAAAAAAAAATTAAGGTCATTTGGACTTCTAGAACTCTAGATATAGGCCTAACACTGAACAATATTTAGGCTGCAGGACAGATTCAGACTTCTTCGTTATTGCTACAATTTGGACTTGAAAATGACCTTTTTAAATCTTGAGTTCTCATAAAATTTGTAGGTCTATATTTTACCTTTCCATTCATATAAAGTAGTCTTAAATCCGAGATGATCTACAGCTCTAGATATGACCCAATTACCAAACAGTATTCCGGTTTGAACTGCACCAACATTTCTTTTCTAAGTTTGCCCATCTCTTTGTCCTTTCAATTTCAGTACTTAAACTCATCAATCAATCCTTTTATTTATATGATAGGCTTGCATTTTAGATGAATATTTACCACAAATTAAAAGCATCTTATATTATTAGATATGTTATTATAAAACATGTTTTAGTTAAGGAGTTATTGATATTTCAAGTGCAAAATGATAATATAAAACCTTGATAAAAATACACTTTTAAGTACTAATCACTTATGTCTTAGCTTTCTAGCCATATAAACCAAATTGAAATCCAAGATCTATAGCTCCAGATATAACCCAATGACTGAATAATGTTCCAGTTTGGACTGAATCAATATCTCTTTTCTAAGCTTCACCCTCCTTTTGTCTTCTCAATTTCAGTTGTTAACTCATCAATCAATCCTTTGATTTATATAATAGACCTGTATTTAAGATGAATATTTACCATAAATTAAAAGTATCTTATTATATCAAACTTGTTATTATAAAACATGCTTTAGTTAAGGAGTTATTGATACTTCAAATGCAAATTAATGATATAAAACCTTGATAAAACTGTATTTTTAAGTACTAATCAACTTTATTTCATTCATTATCTTTGTTTAGCTTCATACTAAACACAGATGGAGTATTTATAGGATTACAATCCTTCATCTAAAACCTATCCAAGATTTCTTGCATATACTTCTTTTGGGAAATAAAAATTCCAGCAAAAGACTGCACCATTTCAATGCCAAGAAAATAATGCATCATATGAAGATCAGACATCTCAAACTCAGCCATTATGGATTTCTTAAAACTTCTAAATATGGTTGTATTGTTTCTAGTGTAGATTAAATCATCTATATATAAGCAAACAATGAGCATTTTTCCTCCATCTTCAATCTTTATAGAAGTGTATGTTCATAAAATCCTTCCTTTAAAAAATAAGTTTCTATACGATTATACGAAGCCCGTGAAGCTTGTTTTAATCCATGTAGATTTTTCTTTAACTTATACGCTTTATGCTCATTTCCAAGTTATACATAACCAGAAGGTTGGTTGATAAATACCTGTTCTTTCAAATCTTTATGGAGAAAAGCTAATTTCATGTCTAATTAGAAGATAGGCCATGAGTTTTAAACTAACATAACAATCACCAATATGATTATATCATGTCTTGCCACTGGAGCAAATTCTTCTTTATAATCAACACCAAACTCCTACTTATAGCTCTTTGCTACAAAGTGTGCCTTATGCTTATCAACCTCACCATTCTCGTTTAGCTTTATCTTGTAAACCCACTTTACACCAATTTTCTTTTTCCCTTTAGAAAGATTACATAGATCCCATTTATCATTTTTTTTCAATGGTTGTAATTTCAGCATACATAACCTTTCTTCATTTTAGTTCTTTGACAGCCACTTCAAAAATGGTAGGATCATAATCTGAAAACATAGCAAAATATGTAAGTAGGTCATAACCTTAATCAACTTTAGTTACCACATAATCAGTCATCCATGTTGGTTTTCTTTAAACATGTTGAGACCTTTGTGTTTCAAATGCAAGTGGGTTTTGAGCATAGAAACATTTTGAGTGACTTCCTCTTATTGCACATTCTCCATAGGCTACTGCCCTTTCTCATTATCATCAAAATATGCTGGAATACTTTTTTTAACATCATTTTGATTCCATGACCAGGTGCCTTTTTCACCAAATACTATATAACGACTGATGATAGTTTTTATGGTGTTAGGATTGTATAGTTTATAAGCATTTAACTTATCATTACTAGCAAGAAAAATGCATCTTTCTCTCTTATTATCTAGCTTCCTCCTTTTCTTATCTGGAATATAGGTATAGGCAATACACCTAAAAACTCAAAAATAATCCACGTCAAGGTTCCTTCTGCTTCATGCTTCCTCTAGTGTCATATTTTGGACAACAAGTTTGGGACTTCTATTTAATATATGGACGCTCCAATTAACTACTTCAGGCCATAAACTTTTTTGAATGGCAATACTGTGAAAAGTCTTTGCACCATATTCAGAATAGTATGGTTCTTCCTCTCCCATATATCATTCTATTAAGGTGTATAAGCTACTGTAAGTTGTCTTTTAATTCTATAGTTCTCAAAAAAATTTACAAATTTATATGAGTTATATTCTCCACCGCGATCCGTGCAAAGAATTTTTATTGGGTTGCCAACTTTTTTCTCAACAAGCGCTTTATAGCTTTTTAAAGCTACAAAAGTTTTAGATTTTTCTTAAAAAAATAAACCCATATCTTACAACTATAATCATCTATGAAGGTAATTATATATCTTTTACCTCCATTAAAATATGGTGTTATTGGCCCACAAATGTTGGAATAAACAAGCTCCAATGCTTTCTTTGCTCTCCAAGATTTTTCTTGTGGGAATTGATTACGATGTTATATGCTAACAACACATTCTTCAGAAACTTGAGAAGAAGTTATAATTTGAGGAAGCCCCATCACCATATTCTTTTGTTGTAGTGTTTTCAATCCGCCTAAATTCAAATGCCCATTGTAAAAATGCCATAGCCATGATTCATTTTTTAATTTTATCGAGATGCACGAATGAGTTGTGTTACGGATATAAAATGGGAACATACAATTCACTATCATGTTAACTTGAGCAATTAAGCACAACTTTGCATTTTAAATCTGACATACTCCATCTTTAATGTCATAACCTATTTTTAGGTTGTTCCCAAATTTCTTTTCTTTTCTTCTAAAATAACAACAACAACAAGAAGTAGGACACGATGTCGTTTTATACGGCATGATGCATGTTCTTCTTCGTTGCTCATGCAAAGACAGTGAAAAAGAAGATTTTGATTTTTCTCGCTCACCATCTCCTTCCCCCTTCCACTTACAAAAAAACTCTGACAAAACCCGTCCCATACCCTACCACCATTAATGCAACCCATGCCCAGCTAACCATCTTACCCTGTAGGGGTAAGGTAACCCTGTTTCCCTCCTGCGCCAATAAAAACCAGTGGAGGAGGAGAAAAAAGAAAAGAGGAAAAGGGAAACTAGACGTGCGATTTTTTTAAGAGGCAAAGGAGAGAAAACAAAAGCATACATGGGGGAGAGAAGAATAGAGACTGGGGGTCTCTGTATAGAAAAGAAAAAGGACCGTTCCTCACCCCCTAGGCACCACTTCTGTGCTTCCTTTCCACCACCACAACAGCACTGCTATTCCACCACCATTAGCACTACTAACACAAGCAAAATGAGAGAGGGAGACAAGAAACATAATAAAACTAAGAGAAAGAAAACTAAGGGAGGAGTAAAAGGGAGAAAAGGAAGAGCCAGTACAGCATCAATATAAAACCTGCAGCACCCTTCGCGAATCACTATTGTTCCTCTTCTTTATCCCTACCTTGAGCCACCATCAATCAAAAAAGAAAGAAGAAAAAAAAAAGCAGGAGACAAAAATAGGAAGAAGAAAAAACACAGGAAAAAACACAAAACAAAGAAAGGGAAGAATCGCTGTTTGGAATCTCCATCCACTGCGAGCACACCACCTAACCATCGCTGTAGTTCTCCACCACTAACAACAACACTGCCAACGCCACTATTAGGTAAGATTTCCTCCTCTCTTCTGCCTCTGTTTGCTTCTCCTTCTTTGGCATCATCTCCACCGTTCACTGTCCTAGCCCAAAATGAGTTGGCAGGATCCGACCTATTCCAAAAAATAAAAATAAAAATTTTAAAAAATTTGTGATTTCCTTGTGTATTTTTTATTGAATTTTAGCTAATATAATTTGTATTTTTATAATATAAAAATACAAATCCAGTATTAAAATACATGGTTTTCATCAAAACATAAAAAAAAACATGTATTTATTTTCATGCATATGACCAAGTCTCTAAAAGTTAAAAAAAAAGAACTCATATTATATTTTCATGCAAAGAAAACTAAAAAAAAGTTTTAGCATGCATTTTGGCTTTAATAACCAGTTTATTAAAGTCACGAGAACTTGACAAATATTTCAAAAAAACCCAAAAAAATATTTTATTTTCTTTTAATATCAGGGATTATAAATTTATACGTAAAATATATTATCAATATTAAAAAAGACAATTCTTTTGTTAATGTTAGGATGATTAGGTTTTACCCGATAAGATAAGGATCTCCTCACTAAGAAGGACTTTTCTTAAACCATGGACAAACCAATAATTAGAAATACGATACAACCGTAGCATATATTAGACAATAAAACAATGTAGCTTACCTTAGGTAGGGTGTATTTCGGATGCTAATACCTTTCCTTTATGCAACCAGTATTCGTACCTGATTTCTAAGATCAGTTGGGGTTTCTAGTGACCAAAATACTAGGTGGTGACTCCCATTATATTTCTCCACTAATAAGAGGTAAGAATTCCTTACCCCTTATATTTTCCAAATAGATACAACACATTATGAGAGTGGACGATCACCACGACTCCGCACACGTACGACATTTGATAAAAGTCTTATATCCCTTTTCTTGTAACTGGCCTACTCTAAGCAAGTTGGTCTTTAAATTTGGCACAAAAAGAACATTAAGGATAGTGTTGGTAGAATTTCCTTTGGTTTGGATTTTTACCTTTTCTTTTCCCATAACAAAAAATTTAGAGTTGTCACCTAACTTAACAGAGCTGTGAAAGGATTCATTCAAGTAAGAAAATGCCTTATTCTCTCCGCACATGTGGTTACTGTAGTCAGTGTCTAAATAACACATGTTTTGTTGAGTTTCTTCCTTCATGTGCCACACCATCAAAAGAGACACATCTTCTTCCTTTTCTGTAAAGTTAGTTTGATCTCCACTTTGTTTATTCAAATTAGTTCAACATTATGATTTATAATAGCCATACCTATGACATCTAAATCACTCAACATTGAACTTATTTGCTGACTTTGATCTATAAGTTGTTGAGTGGTGGCCTTCATATCCTCTACCTTTTCCTTGAAATTGACTCTTTTAATGATAATGATTATGTTGTTGGTTCTCATGATCATTCTTATTTCTGCTTCCTTTACCTTGACATTTATAAGCTCTACTGGGTGTAAAGTGATTTTCTGATAAGGCCTTCAATGCTTGTTCTTTTTTTTTTTTTCTTGTTGGTTAATTTCTTGTTCATGAACCAACAAAGAACTTGGTAATTTATCAATTGATAGTAAACCAACATCATTAGCTACTTCTATAATAAAAACAACAGAATTAAATTTCAATCTCACAGATCAAAGAATTTTCTCAACAATAAGAATGTCCTTTATCTTATCACCATAAATCCACATCTTGTTAATGATTGCCATCGTTCTTGAAAAATAGTCTGTAACTAATTGTCCTCACTTCATTTGAAACATTTTGAATTCTAAACGAAGTGCTTGAAGCTGCTGTCTCTTAGCCCTTATTGTACCTTGGTACTTCTTTTTCATGGAATCCCAAATATGCTTGGCTGTGTCTTTACAAAGAATGGTTTCCAAAATTGAGCGATCAATACCTTGGAAGAGATAATTCT
This sequence comes from Populus euphratica, assembly GCF_000495115.2. Classification (NCBI taxonomy): domain Eukaryota; kingdom Viridiplantae; phylum Streptophyta; class Magnoliopsida; order Malpighiales; family Salicaceae; genus Populus; species Populus euphratica. The sequence continues at coordinate 622,462 of NW_011499971.1, read as the reverse complement.
TTGTTTTAAGATCCTTTAACTTCAACTGTTCAAGCTTTGTCTGTTGCACATCTATTAGCATAACATCTGCTACTGGTTCTGCTACTCCAGAAACAAAAACCATCTAATATTCTTTGGACCTCAAGAAATTCTCCATGAGCATGCTCCAATGGTCATAATAACCATTGAAGCATGGAATAATTGGCTGTAAAAAACTTTTAGAAGCCATTAATTTCACTTTTTTTTTTCTTTTTGGAACTCAACGAAGCTCTGCTACCACAGATACAAACAAAATACTATAGGATGTTTTTACACACTAACAGTAGGAAACAGAGGATATAGAGAAAGCATAAGATCAACTTTCTTATAATTTATTGATAAATAATTAACCTATAAATAGACTAATACATAACTGAAAGCAACATGAAAATATACACTATCCAACTTTTAAAACAAACTCCTATTGACTAGGTAAACAGAAACAAACTTGCTGACATTCCTAAAGACTAGGACAATCCTTACATGAATATTACTAATTTTCTCAACAATATATTCGTATATCTAAATTTCTTGGATATAATTTTTTGATATTGTTTGTGAGGTATAGATTTGACTTATAGATCATATAATATGTATTTTTTTTATAGATCATTTTATTTTACATATCATACAATATGAATTTTTTCTGTAGATTATTTTGTTTAGTTAATCATGCAATTATATCTAATCATACAAGTAACGAAGCATGTATTCTATTCCTATAAATCAAAAGTTATATGCAAACTTGAATCCTAATAGGTATATTATGATTTATAAAGATAATTATATAATTTGACTTAAACCATATTGTAGCTATAATACTTACTTGTTTAAGAAACTTAAAGCCAATGTAAACTAGAAATTTGTTATTGTCAATTTAGATAATATGTCTTTAAAGCTTTATTATTCATATTTTGGTGCAAAACACTTTCTCAAGATTCCAACAACTATACGTTTATAGTATGCAATTCCTTTAGAAGTTAACAAATAAAAAAAATGAATAAAACATCTATCCTTCAACTCCTTTTTATAATGATTTTTAAAACCAAAATTGATGCAAAAATATTTTAGTAATTACCAAAACTAATTGTCATCGTTTTGTCTTAGTTACCTTCCATAAAAATTTTGAAATGTGACATTTAGTTTGCCTTAATAAGACTTTTTTCCTTTGAAAAATTATTTGGGAAGAAGAAGAAGACAATTATTCAAACTCTTTATTCATGAGATAAAAATAGAAATGGACTGGCAAAAAATAATTCTTAATGGATCAATGAAATATTTTATAATAAACTAAAATTCAATTTCAAAATAGGTTAGCAAAAAAAGTCAAACTCAAGCTCAAGAACTAGGACCCAAAGCATGAGGTCTAGGACTCATGACCTGTGCTCGCATCTGTGCTTGATCTCGAGCTGAGCTGAGTTGAACGAGACAATGGGTTTTTGACAAACTATAAGACCATCTCATATTTTTTTTTCTTCTATAGAGGATAAAGGTTTTTAATTTCAAACAAACAAGTCAACTAATGATTCTTTGACATCGATTTCTTCTTCACCTTTATTTTGTTTTAATCATGTTAATGTTTCATGTTAAAGAATTTATGTAAGATAATAATTATCAAATAAAAAAATTAACACTACAAGTAAATGGAACTCATTTGAAAGTTGACCTAAAAAAATGCCACCTATCAACCATGGTTTTATTTTTTAAAAAAAAAATTCTAACATGGTATACACCAATCGTTTTGAAAGTATAAAAAAGAACAAATAGGTATGAATAGAAAGGTATGACATTTAGTTTGCCTTAATAAGACTTTTCCTTTGAAAAATTATTCGGGAAGAAGAAGAAGACAACTATTTAAACTCTTTATTCATGAGATAAAAATAGAAATGGATTGACAAAAAATAATTCTTAATGGATCAATGAAATATTTTTATAATAAACTAGAATTCAATTCCAAAATAAGTTAGCGAAAAAAGTAAAACTCAAGCTCAGGACCTAAGACTTAAAGCCCAAGGCCTAGGGCTCATGACCGGTGCTCGTGTATATGCTTGATCTCGAGATGAGATGAGTTGAACAGAACAATGGTTCTTTGACAAACAACAAGGCAATCTCATATTTTTTTCTTTTATGGAGGATAAAGGTTTTTAATTTCATAACAAACAAGTCAACCAATGATTCTTTGACATCGATTTCTTCTTCACCTTTATTTTATTTTAATCATGTTAATGTTTCATGTTAAAAAATTTATGTAAGATAATAATTTTGAAAAAAAATTAACACTACAAGTAAATGGAACTCATTTGAAATTTGACCTAAAAACTGCAACCCATCAACCATGGTTTTATTTTTTTAAAAAATTCTAGCATGGTATATGTCATAACCCAATTCTAGGTTATTCCCCAAAAATTCACTTTTTTTTCAAAATAAAAATCAAAAAATAAAATAAAGGCTGGCAACGTGGAGAAAATAGGTCGGAAAATCAAGCGGTAATTTTTAGAAGAAATTCAAGACCTAATTGTACCCCATGATACCCAAAAATAGAGAAACAAAAATGCAAATTAAAGGTCAAATTAAATGGTTATTGGATGAATTTACATAAAAATTAAGTCCAATGACATAATTAAATTTTTAATAGGCCAATTTGATTTAATTATAGGCCAAATTAAATTTTAATTATGTTTAAGAATTAATTTGGGTCCAATTGAAGAATTTAATTAAGTACAAGGATTTAATTATACTTTAAATGGGTCAAATTACTTTTATTTGGGACTTAATTGGTGAAAAATTAAGTTTGGGAGCCTAATTTAGGCTTAATTGAGAAGATTGAAATTTTAAGAAATCAAATTTAATTTATTGAAATTAGAGGCCAAATTTCAAGAAAATTAAAGTTTTGGGATCAATTAGGAGCTAAATTGAAGAAATCTAAGACCAAGGACCATATGGCAATAGGCGCATAACGTCGGAGCTCCAATTGAAGTTCATTCGGGGCTTAATTGAAAAATTTTAGGGTCAATTAGAGGTTTAATTGAAAGAAATTTAAAGAGGGAGGACTGAAATGAACTTTGGCCAAAATCAGAACTTTGGTACTGTTCATCTTCTTCTTTAAATCTTTGAAACAGCTGGTCCGGTTATCTACTTTGCAAGCGTACCATATTTAGCCAAACTTGCATGAAAATGATCATCTGCAGTTCCTCTCCATCATGATGTGAATATTTCAATCGGAATGACAATCCATCGGTGTAGAATCTGGCCTAAACATGGCAACTCAGGCAGCTTTTTTGATAGATTTGACAGTGCATCATGCCTAGTTTGAACCAATTGTTGAGATCCTTCCCAATAGAATTAAAGGCTGGAATTTTACCCCAATTCAGATGAAATTACCCTCTTCCATCGCCTATAAATAGAGGCTGATGTTATGATCTGAGGGAGGAGAAAATCGGGTCCAAAATCAGCTAAAAAACCAATTTTTCTGCCGATTTCTGCAAATTCTCTTCTTTCTCTCTCCACCGTGGCCTTCAGCCACCACCACCATCACCACCGGTCATTCCACCATCAGCTCCACCATAGGAAGCCAACTTAACCACCAGCCGACCATCAAGAGCCATCGTCAGTTTCTCTCTCCTCTCTACAACCTCTCTCGAGTGTTTTTTCTTCCTTCTTTCTTCCTCTTCCAGCTGCAGTCGCTACAGCCAACTCCACCATCGTTTCCACTGCCGACTTCAGGTTGTCTTCCCCTGCCAGCCAGCCATAACCGCCACGCCAGGTGGTCTGCTACCCTTCCCTTGCTCCTTCGTCTTCCCCGTGGAGTTCCACTGTTCATGCAGTGGGTTTTCTTTTAAGTCTAAAAATCTTCAAAAAAAATCATTTCAAAAAATTTATGATTTTCTCATATATATATATATTTTTATCAATTTTGCATAATATCGGGTTGTGTATTTACACTATAAAATACAAATCCGGTATTAAAATGTCCGGTTTCCTCTGAAATTATAAAGAATTCTAAACATTTTTTAAAAAACATATTTTGTTGCATACGGCCAAATCCTGAAATTTTTCCAAGCATGTTTTTTATAAAAAAAACAAAATTACATCTTTTTCATTTTTTTTTAAATCTAAAAATGGATATCGTAACTAGTTTATGATTATCCATTAGGATTTGGCCAATATGTCAAAAAAAAATTTCAATCCTTTTTTTTTTAGAATCTATATGTAGACTTTAATATTTGTGGGGTGTAAAATTACATGATAAAGTATACTCTAAGGTATTAAAAATACAAGATGTAAATAAATGCGATGCTAAAATTCAGACTTTAAAACGGTTATGATTTAACCCGATAAGGTAGATGCTCTCTTATGAAGAGAGATCTGCCTTGAGCCTTAGAAAAGACCAACACATAGAAACCTGACTTAAAAAACAATCAAACAACAATGCAGCTTACCTTAGGTAGGGTGCACTGGGTTATGCGTCTTCCCCTTGCACAACCAGTCCCTTACTCAAACTCTCGCATACTATAGGTTTCTAGTGACCATAATACTAGGTGGCGATTCCTGAACCTTAATCATAATTTTATGATTAAATCCAACAAACCTTCCTATCACAACACCCCTCACATAAGGCATAACAGGAGCCTCCGCCGTCACTAGATGCTCGCGCACCCCGCGATAGTATACACCAACAGTTTTGAAAGTATAAAAAGACCAAAAAGTATGAACATTTAATTGAAAAGTGCTTAGCAATAAGAATAAAAATCTTATTAAGAAGTATGTATAGAGTTCCTGTTTCATTTGTCAAATTGGACCTTTATTTGTAACCGAATTCAATGGCTCATATTTATTTTGAGTTGACTCTATCCTTTTTATGTTATTTTTTTTCTTTTAATTCTTAAGGTAAGTTATAGCTCATGAATCATAATTAAGTTTTTTTTTTATGGCAATGACACTTTCAGAATATTCCAACAAGATAGTCAATAAGAGCCAAGTTCTACATTTATTTGCCTTAGAAATTTGCTACAAATAGATCAAATTATATTTAAGGTTTCCCAACTAGTTAAAGTAATAAAGATCCCTCTTAAAATACAATGATAAGTTTTCATCAAACGTATTTATCACGAGGTTAACCATTATACAAATTAGTTAACAAATCATAATCGTTTGTTGAGTTTTGATCTTACTATCTTACTGGAAGCTCATTTGCCATATTTAAATTTAGTCATTAATGATATTTGTAAACCGACAAACCTAGATTGTGTTAGATGTAATTTCACGACATTGTTTTAGTAAAAAAGATTTTTTTAAAAAAATAGTCAACAAGTTTTTGATATAGGTTTTACCCCGGGTTAATAATTGATTTGCATTTTTGAACTAGTCAAGCTAGGTCAATTCTTCCTATTTTTTTCCTTAAACCTGGACCAATTTAGGCTTCAAGTCCTAACCTGGTTTAGTTTTATAACTAGATTTATTATACTATTATTAATTTCAAAACTTAATATGAACTGAAAGTAAAATAATAATAAATAATAATTTCTAATATATGTGTATGTGTGTAAGTTTTACAATAATATATATCAAAGGTAAAATAGATTTTTTTATATTTTATTATGTCTTACTTATCATCAACCAAACAAAATGCAAAAACAATAATTGTCTTGTACACCACTACCAAACATAATTATATTTTTGTCACTAATTTTATCTTGTCTCTTTGTCCTCGATGTCTATATCTTTTTTGTTGTAGGACAGTAACTAAGCACTACCTTAAATTATGCACTTTGTTGTAACCCAATTTTGGATTCACTAAAATTTTTTAGGAATGTTATTTTATCTTATTATTCATGACAAAAAATATAATAAATAAAAAAAAAGAGTTTAAAATATATTTTCTCGAGTCAACCATCATTTTCTGTCAAAACCGAGTCCACCAGGTCAATACGGGTTAAACGATGTCGACCGGGATGAAAAATGAGTTTCAGGACGTTTCGGGTCAAAACCGTCATTTTCTATCAAAACCGAGTCCGTCGGGTCAATACGGGTCCCACCATGTCGACCACAATGAAAAATGAGTTTCGAGCTGTTTCGGGTCAAAACCGTCATTTTCGGTCAAAACCGAGTCCACCGGGTCAATACGGGTCCCACCATGTCGACCGGGGTGAAAAATGAGTTTGGGGCTGTTTCGGGTCAAAACTATCATTTTCGGTCAAAACCGAGTCCACCGGGTCAATACGGGTCCCACCATGCCAACCGCGATAAAAAATGAGTTTCGGACTATTTTTGTCAAAACTGGTATTTTTGGGTCAAAAAACCCGGTCCACCGAGTTGATACCCGTATAAAAAAGTTTTTTTTATAATTTAAAATTAATTTTTAGCGGATGAAAAAACTTTTTATAATACTGATTTGAATTTTTAATTTTTACCCCTGTAAATAAATATTATTATTATTATTTAGTATTATTATTTAATATTTAATATTATTATATATAATAAGACAAATAGTAATCGGTGGAAGTTTGAATCCGTGAATTGCTAACAATTCATCCGTGAATTATTGTCTGAATTCATTGGCTATAAATCGCCAATGAATTCAAGACAGCAGGGAAGGAGAAAAGATTAAAAAATTGATTCTGCATTCTCAATTCTCAAGTTCGTATTACTATTTGGGTTACTGTTTGAGTACTATTCATTTTTCTTATATTTTTCTGCACCCTAGTAAGATATTAAATTTTTTTTTTTTATAAATAAAAAAATACCAAAAATATCCCAACCGTTAGATCTAATAGTGTTTAGATCTGAGCCTTTGATTTCTTAGGATACAATAGGCTTTACCACACCAGATTAAAACCCAAATAAATCTCAGCCGTTCAAATAATCTGCCCTTCGATCTGGTTGCGCCACGTCAGCAGGTATACCGAGCACTCGGCACACCGCGCCGCACCAGATCGTAGACCATTCAATCCTGACCGTCCGATCAACTTGGAGATCAAACGAATCACAACCGCACGATCTATTCATCCAAAATCCAGCGGTTCACAGCCTTCAGACGCATGAGTGCACCATACACTCGTCCACACCAGATCAAAACTCAGAGATTCTCTCTCCTCTCGCCGGCGATTCTCTCTCTCCACGGATCTCCCATTTCCGGCCGTCTCAAGCCGTTCAACCACCGCAGAATTGTGCATCGCCTCCCCCTGAGCAAAACCCCGGCCTTTTAACACTTTTTCACCGGCTAATTTGGCCGGAAAAAGGGCGTGACCGACATCGACCAAACGACCTTCAAGTCGTCGATTCTCCCTCCTCAGCCATCAACGGACAACGAGACCACCACCATCAGAATCCTCGTCCTCAGATCTACCAGAATCGACTATCTTTTTCCGGAAACTCGCCGGAAAATTTCGGCGTGAACAGTACCCGCGCGTGAACAGTAACAGCGCGTGAACAGCAACCGCGGGTCCAGTGGCATTTTCGTAAATTTTCGATAAATCCGAGGGTATTTCAGTCTTTTGCCTATACAGGGGTGCTCAGGTAATTTTTTATGATATTTTATTGTATTTTTTGATATTTTTATATATAAATACTTGTAAATCCTTGCATAAAAAAAAAAACAAAAGAAAACCAAAATAAATAACAACGCGGGTTTAACACACATTTTATCATATCACTGTTCATAGGTCAAAAACCCAATTTTCAAGAATTGATATATCTATTTGTGAATGATATCAAAATAATTTTTATTTAATAAAATAAATTTTCTCGACACGTCTCTTTTATTTATAGAAAAGGACCGATGTCAAAAAAAATTAAATACCAAATATGGATTATGTCCATTATTATTTATTTGGTAAATTAGACGTAACTCTCCTTTTTAGGGATAAACGTCGATATTTTAGACAAAGTCTCCTAATTTTAGGGACTGATGTCATTTTTAACGCGTCTCCTATTTTTAGGGACCGACGTTAACCATGTTAAAAATTTTACAAATATGCTCAAAAATATAATAGCATTTGAATCAAAAATAAGAAAAACACACGAGTAAAGGTAACCTTTCTCTGAAAGGATGTTTTAAGGGTGGTGTCTACCTTCCCTTAATCATAACTAACCCAGTACCCGAATCTCTGGGACCAGTGTCTAATTTTGGATTTCTAGTTCCCTCAAATTACTAGATGGCGACTACAATAAAATCTTTATTTCCCCCAATCAAATAAAAAACTAAATTCCTTTTGTTTAAAAAACAAAAAAAAAGGAGTGGAGTCGTCGCCCGACGTCGCGTAGCGACACACTTCTTTTAAAAATCAACAAAAAAAAAAAACAAGAACTCAAAAACTCTCCGCAAGGGACAAGAACTTAGGCTCTAAAATGGAAGAAAATAGGCCAAAAAATTAGAAAAAATAGTGAGTTGAAGGATTAAGAGCTACTATAAAGTTCAGTGGAAAAAAAAAAATAGGAGTCGTCATCTAGTATTTTAGTCACTAGGAACTCTAACTGTTCTCAGAGATTGAGTACGGAGACTGGATGCTTAAAGGAAATGTATTAGAATCTCAAATACGCCCTACCTAAAGTAAGCTACATTGTTTTCTTGTCTAATATATTATATGGTTTTATCATATTTCTAATTGGTGGTTTGTCTATGGTTTAAGAAAAGTATTCTTATGTAAGAATATCCTTATCTTATTGAGTAAAACCTAATCGTTCTAACATCAACAAAACAATTTAATATTCAGAACATGTCTTACGTATAAGGTCATAACCTTAGATACTAAAACAAAACAAAATATTTTGTTGGATTTTTGAAATATTAGCCAAGTTCTCGCAACTTTAATAAAATGGTTATTAAATCCAAAATGCATGTTAATACGTATTTTGAATTTTTTTTATTGTAGGAAAATATGATATATTTTTTTTAGAAACTTGGTTGTATACATGAAAACAAGACTTTTTTTTTGTTGTTTTATAATTTTTGCAATGCTTTGATGAAAATCGAGTATTTTAATATTAGATTTATATCTTTACAGTATAAAAATACAAACCAATATTAAGCAAAATTCAGTAGAGAAATACACGGGAAAATCACAATTCTTTCAAAAGGATTTTTTAATTTTTTTTTGAATTTCTTTTTTGGATGAGGCTGGACCCGGAATAAAATTGGGCTAGGATCGACCTAAATAAAATACCTGCTATCTTATATTAGGTTGGACTCAGCCCAGCCACATGGACTTGGCTGATGATCCAACCCGGACTGGTTATTATGCCATGTATAGTAACCAGTTAATTATAATTAACTAGTTACTATACTTATTGATTAGTATTAAAAATACATTTTTATCAATATTTTACATTAGTATTTTGCACTTGAAGTATCAATAACTCCTTAACTAGAACATGTTTTATAATAATATATCTAATAATATAAGATAGCTTTAATTTATGATAAATATTTATTTTAAATGTAGGAATATATCACAATTCAAAGGATTGATTGATGTGATTAACTATTGAAAGTGAAAGGATAAAGAAAAGGCTAAGCTTAAAAAAGAAATGCTGATTCAATTTAAATTGAAACACTGTTCAGTTATTGGGTCATATCTGGGGTTATAGATCTTGTATTTTAGTTTGGTTTATATAGCTAGAAGGCTAAAATATAGACCTAAAACTTTCATGCAAAGTTTAACATTCTTTCTCTCTTTTTACATGATGTCAAGTAAGGGTGTACATGGTTGGTGGTAGGCTATGAGATGTGTTGTGTTTTTTTGGAAAGTAGGCGAAGAAAAGAGGGAGAGATATAGTTGTTGCAAAGGATGACAAAAGTTTCTTCATCCCCTGCCTCGTATGTCCAGGGGAAGAAGAAGAACCACATTGTCATTCAAAACGACACTATTTTGTCTTTTTTTTTTGAATAGTGGATGAAACGACACTATTTTGCCTAAAACTCGTTGTTTCATTGAAAAGAAAACATCGCCAAAATGCTTTAATTTTGAATCAGTACTTTAATTTGCATGTTTTTTCTATTTTGGTCGTTGGTTTCGGTTTTCTTCAATCAAGTCCCTAATTGGCCATCAAACTTCACTATCTATACAGTTAAGCCCCTAATTTGACCAAACCAACTCTAAAAAAATTATAATTTGGCCCTATAATTTTAATTTTTTTCAATTAAAGTCCAAATTGACTTTAAAATCAATTTTTCTTGTAATCAAACCCTTCATAAATTCAATTAAATCATCAATAAAATTTAATTGAATCCATAAACATCTTTTTTTTTTTGGATTTTTCTTTCTCAAATCAAATTTTCTTTATCAAGAGGGCTCTCATCAGTCAATAATATACTGTCAAGTTTTAATTTTTTATTTTTGAACCTCCTCAACTAATTTTTGGCTATTTTCTATGTGCTTTGACTTCCTCTTTTCACTGCTATTATTTTTTGGATTTCTTTTGACTATATTTTTTTTTATTTTTTTTTATTTTCTTCTTTTTTGTGCAGAGGCCCAAACATGGGTTATAACAGAAGTCTTGTGTTTGGATTTTCTAAATGTAAACAAAAAAGAATAGTTAATCAATTCATCATGACTCTTATAAATGGTTTCTTATATTTTAAGAGCATTATTTATCATTCTTTCCTACTTGCTTGATTAGAATGGACTATTTAAGGTACGTAATGAAGGATGAGTTTCATCGCTACCAAAGAAAAGGAATTTACAAGCTCAAATGGTGTTTAAAGATTTTTATGGATCTAGGATCACTTTCACTCCTTGTTGCCCTTTCATCCACCTTTGCTATTCTTTCAGCATATGATATGCTATCAAAATCCTTCACTTTTAAGAGTTGAGATAAAGGATCTTTCTAGGTTTTTCTTTCACTATAAAATTTTGATTGAACCCTTCAATTGACTTTTCTTTTTTTGAAATCTCTTTATATGCTCACATCAAACTTTTTATAAGATATCAATGCCATTTTATTTTTCAAGCCCTTGATAAAAAACCTAGACATGTTTCATTTCTAAGTTCTTCAACAATTTTCCTTTTTTTTTTCAAGATTTGTCATTTAGTAAACCCCTGTTCCTTTTTCTTTTTAGGCTTTTTAGGCTTGTGGCCTCAATCAAGATCTCATGGATTTCGTTCATTATTAGTAGATGGTTTTTAGGTTTTTTCAAATTTTTTATTGTTACTGGATGTTCTCAAATACCTTTATTCTCATCATCTTCTAATACTTTCCCCTCATGTCAGGTGTAATCCTAACCAAGGTTATCTTGTGAAAGAAAAAACTTCATTTCAGCCTAAATTGGGACTGCAAGGGATATATTTATTTTTAAGAGGTATAAAAATGACATTTCCTCATTTCAAGTATGATTTCTAAGGACTGATAAATTTAACCTCATCATTGTATTAATTTACATAAAATTGCTTTGTGAGTTCATGATTCATGAAAACTTTTTTTGTCTTTGTTTCATATAACATTTGTGTCTTTCAAATCTAAAAAATATTGGCCTTTAAAGGAGGGGTTTTTTTTTTTTGTCTTTGCACATTTTATGTATAGTAAATTTTCAGGTTTACCCTTTGACTTTGAAAAATCAAAAGCTGTCTTGGGAGGTATTTTTGTATCTGCATCATTGTGTTTTCATAGAATTCATATCCCTTAAATCCTTTTTAGTAATTTGTATTATTATAATATTAACAAATCCATAAAATAGGCCTACGCGTGCCACACACATGTAAGCACGTCATCGCCCCCTACATTGTTCTAGTGGTGCGTGGAGGAATATACGGTGGATAAAAAAGGTTGATCACCTACAAACCCAACATGGAAGGTGGTGGCACATATTTTAGGGTTGTGTTTTTTTCCATTTGAGTGGCAGTTTAGTGATAATTGGTCTTTTTTCTCCTTTTCTTTTCTCTCTCCTAAGACTTGATATACGCGCAAAGCTTTAACAAATTCAATTGTGTCCTCCAGTTTATATTTGTTTTGGGTTTGGTCCTTATTCTTTTGATTTCTATTTTTTATATAGATTTGATGCTTCTTTAAGTTGGTTTTGTGTTTAATTTCATCCCTCATCATTTAATCTCATTAGATTTTTTTTTTTATCAAATCTAGTCCTCATTCTTTTGATTGCTATTTTGTTATCTTTTAAATTATTATTTTTTTATTTTTTCCTGTGGAGTTCAATTTTATTTTATTTGGTTTTCAATTTTGGTCCTCATTTTTTATTGCTCTTTTTATATCCTTTTCTTCATTTATTTTATTTTTCAATATAGTCTCTAATCAGTTTCTTTCAATTATTTTTGTGCATTGTTTAGTCCTTATTATTTTGATTTTAGTTATTTTGATTTTAATTTTTTTATGATTTGAAAATTTTCTTCGTGGTTATTTCATGTTTGTCCTTTATAAGATAATCTTAGTTTCATAACTTGGTCTACCAGTTTTAACGATGTACCAGGTTTAAGTTTGATCTTTTTTAGGGTCTTTTTGAAAAAAAAAAATTGTTATCATTTGGCATTAAACTATTGGGTCTTGAGCTTCCTGATTTGTTTTGCTTTCTATTTTGTTGGCTTATCTCTGTCTCATATGAAATTGTAAATTATTAAATATTATTTAAAAATAAATACTTGTGTTAGTGTATAATAGGTTATCCCAAATACGAGGTGATAAAGTTAACCCAAGTTAGCTTGCATTTTGTTACTAAGTTTTTTTTTTTTTTAACTTTGGTATTTTTTGCTAAGTGCTTCTTTTGGAAGTCTAACTTTTTCCTCAATTTTTTATGAATTTTTTTTTTAGTTTCATCATTTTGCATGAAATAATTTACTCTTGAGTTTTGTTATTTTTTTTCTTTTCTTTATGTTTGGTTATTATGATGGTAAGTTGGTAAAGTTAGTCCGGTATTTTTTTATAAGTATCTATTGTTGAACTTTGTTGTTTTTTGCTAGGTACTTCTTTTTTATATTTTTTATTCTAATATCATATTATGAGTTTTACGTTTATCAATTTAGATGAGTTGACTCGGGTTTACTTCTTCGATGTTATTTTTTTTATTTTTGATATTAAGTTATTAGATCTTGAATTTGATGATTTTTTTACTTTTTTTTTTTAAGTTGTTTTAATCTTATACCGTGAATCATGTTTTAATAAATTAAACTTGATTTTTCTTGGATTATTATTGTTTAAATATTATATTTGTATGTTGAGAAAATTTGAATCGGCTCGCAGCGTAAGCGTAATGCGTGCGAAAGACAAAAGTTATGCTTCATTTATAAAATTCAATATCTTTTTTTTCCAGACGACATTCCATCCGATTTTCTGACTCTTCACATTTAAAACTTTTCTGTTTTTAAGATTTAATTAAAATATCATGCACATTAAACATTAAAGCGAACAATAAAATAGAAATATTCGAAAATGAAGTTAGAAGTACTACAAGATTTCAAAGCCTTAAAGACAAATCTAGCTGGCTCAACTCCTCTTGAACATTTTCGGTTCTATACACCAGGGACCAAGAACCCCCGACACCTTCCATGGAACCATAATTCATCGCTGTCCTGCCATAGCTCGTGTCATCAACAAACCTACCAGCATGTCCATGGTGCTCGAACCTTGCTAGGGCTGGTTCATGATGTCGAGGAAAGCTTGACCCACTCATGCAAGGAGACGATCCTGACCGTGGGTTCGATCTTCCATGAGCCCGTACGGATGAACTCATCTCTCGGCTCTTTTTGGCCAAGGTTCTCTCAAGCTTATGAGCATTTTGGTGACCCCCGAGAGCTTGTGAGCTATAAAACTTTCTTTGGCAGTAGTTGCATGAGAAAATTCGAGGTTCTGCCGGACTATGAGGAGATGATGATGAAGAAGAGGATGGCTCGAGTACAAGTTCTAGGTTTAGTTGATTGCTTGGTAGGCTTAGACGTAGAGAGGTGTTTGGTTGGAAATCCATGGCCCTAGCCTAGAGGGATAGGGAGAAAGATAGAGTGAATAATTAGCCAAGTATTAATTGGAGATGGGGCTTGATGTAACTACGGATGAGTGGTGATCGATTATAATGGGAGAGAGAGAGAGAAGAGAGATTTGTGGAAAGTAAAAAAAAGAAGTTAGACTATTTGAGTAAAAGAGAAAAATTGGAGAGTAGAGATACAATGAAGTAGAAGGAGAAGGTCAGTCTTACATTATATAAGCTGCAATGGCTCACTGTTCCTGAAAAAGAGATAGGCAATTTTGTTAGAATGTGTGTGTGAGAGAGAGAAAGAGAGAAAGAGACAGGAAGCTGCAAGGGTCAGTGTAGGATCGAAGGGTTGTCGCCTCCATTAATGGCAGCATTATAATCACTTGTCGGCCCATGGAAAAATTCCGTCGTATTAAATCTCTCCTAATATATGTTCTCGTAACAGAGGGAACACTAATTAAACCTAAATCTCAGTAATGCTTAGCTTTTATATCTTTTTTCCCCCATTGTCTTCCGAGCCTACGTAATTAGCCTATCTTTTCAATATGGATACAATTAATATCAACTTCTCTCTATAATCAATGGAGTACGAGTTGAGATTGTAATACACTCATGATTAATCTTGCTTGCTAATATTAGTATTAGATTAATCAACATGGAAAACCATCTTGACTTGACTAAACATGCAATATGATAAGAGACCATTACTTAGTCCCAAAACTATCCTATTGTCGTCGTTCATTGAACAACCCTACTGGATGAGAAGGAGTCCCTCTGCACTGAATCCATTTGCAAACCAGTTGGATACCTTTATGTTGTTCGATCGTAGACTACATTGTGACAAATAATTCAAGAGATTTCTGTGCTTAAGTACAAAACTCAATGTCCTTTCACTCTCGCTTTCCAACAGAGTACTTGTCAGTCACAAGATTTCTCCATGATATAAGTATGAATGTTTTGCAAAATGTTACTGAAAATTAGTTTCTTAGATCAAATAAACTTGATGTCCTTGTAACATAATTCAAGGATTATTTTTTAAAAAGAAAATTTTAAAACAATCCTATCACCTTTAACACCTAACAAACAAAAAAACCCTAGAAGATAAAACTGCCTCCCTAACCTTTCCCAACTCTCCCTTCTCCAGCACTGAAACTAGTCGCCCCAAACCCTTCACACCAATCTTTAGGCCCCATAAAAAATTTTATAGTTGAAAAGTGTTTTTATAAAAAATTAATTTTATTTTTTAAAATTATTTTATATGTAATTTTAGATCATTTTAATATATTAATGTCAAAAATAAATTTTATAAAATAAAAATTTTTTAAGATATTTTCAAATAAAAAATATTTTAAAAAACAACTACTATTATAATATCAAATAGATTGTTAGTGTTTCTTGTATAACATGTGCGAGCTCATGTAATATTGTGATGGCAGTTTTTTTTTTAAAAAATTTATTTACAAATATATAAAAATAATAATATTTTTTTATTTTTTAAAATTTATTTTAAATATTAATATATCAAAAAAATCTAAATACATTAAAAAATATTTAAAAAAAAACCACTTTTGCACACAGCAAAAACAAACTGTTCATACATCTAAGTAAACTTTGGGTGTCTCTGAAAATTAATTTGAGAACCTTTAGTACTGGAGAAAAGGCAGCAGTAGTACTGTTGGTATGACCCATCCTAGTACATGTCCTAGCGGAAACTTAATAATGCTATGGACTTAATAAATCCATCCATCTATCATGTGCATCATTCATCATGTCATTGGCAAACAATCCTAAGACAAAAGTGTAGGAAACTGTAGGGAACAGATGATTGTTATCGTCCATGATGCCCTAGGTGGGACCCCGATTTCCTTGTATGTGTGCCACCAAGGTTTCAAGTCGTTTACCTCCCATCACATCCCATGGGGAATCTCTCTCTCTTTCTCTTCCAAATTTTGACATTATAGTTAACTGAGACATGCACATGGGGTATGGGATTTAAAAAACTTTATAAAGAGCAAACAAAATAAAATCGGCCACTACACTACGTGCTCTCAAACAGCCACTATAGTTTAATCGATTAAATTGGATAAGCTCTCATTAACATAATGATAACAATGATAATTGTGATCATTATTGTGGGATCAAAGTCTTGCAGGTCGGCTATGATTGCGCTGAGTGCTGTCTGTTAATCACAGACACAAAACAAACCAAGAGACTTCATGCTGTTTATGTAGTGTATATGTATAGCTAGTCAAGTAGTCATAACATGAGATTCCAATCTCGCTAGGAACACTAATTCCTTTTCTAAAGCATATATTTATTATATAGCAAATCAGTCAATAGGAATGTGTCTCTTTGTGCTTAACAAACCCATAAGACATGGAGAAATGCACTTGATCATATCCAGCGTACATCTTCATGTCTCGGTGGATTTTCCTAGTTCTTTTATGTGTATATAATATATATATATATATATATATATATATGCACAACGTACCTAACTAAATTTATCAAGTTAAATATCAAATCAGAACAAGCGACAGAGAGGTGGAGTGAAAGAGGCTCACATGGGAAAAGTTGGAGGTGCTGCTGGCAAGGGTGGTGATTAGACTGAAAGGAGCCTCTGGTTTCGCCATATAGATAAATAACTAATAAGGATAGCCAACAAGGACGTCCTAAAAATTCACCCAGATGACTGTGCAATGTTAGTGTGTCGTCGAACATTAATTAAAGGGCTGTGGAAGAGCTCAGTATTATGACTTGTGGTTCTCTTTTCGGCCTACACGCGGATAACGAATTCTATACTGTGCATTTTGCTCATCAAAATATGCCCCCATTATAGCTTCTCGATTTTGTGTTCTACTGGAGGTGGCCCAGGAGGGTAACTTTTAATGCGATAAGAAATTTCCCAAGGAATATAACACCCTCATCTCTTCAAGTGGTTTTATGTGGTGGGCTATATAGGTGTTGGAACTGGGTTTTTGTATTTTTCTTGGGGTGTGCATGCACTTTCTCTTCAGTGTTTTTAGTTCTCTTTGGTTTGGCTGCAACCACGAGTTCCGCTTTTGAATTTGGTGCTAATATAGCTGCCATCACTGTTTGTTTGTTGAGAGTAGGGTCCCGTTTCTGCACACTTTTTACCCATATCCTCCCTGCACTTTTTGGGACTTTATAGGTTCAGCTTTTGATCAACGATGGAAATTAATTGCAGATTCAGAATGACCTTTTTTTTTCGAGTTAATTTTAAATTATTTTTCATATAAAAAAATTAAATTAATATTTTTAAATAGTTTTAATGTATTAATATCAAAAATAAAAAAAATTATACATAAAAAAACATTATTTTACTTCATTTTCAATTAAAATAATATTTTAAAGAAACACCTAATCAAAAATCCATCAATCAACCCGATTGAGTTTTATCCACGTCTCCTTTGATATTAGTAAAATAGGATAAAAACATAATCAAAGGAGGTAAAGAGTACTACTATTCAAGATCATATGAAATGTGATTTTATTGTAGTGCTAGGTGGCAGACAAAAAAGCAATTCAGGTTGACCTTCGAAATTGACACGTCGTCTATTGGAAGCTGACTTGTCACCACTGAGATTCTTCTAATTAAGTGGGGATGCACAATATGGGTTGCTATTTTTTTTTTTTTTTTGTCATTTTGTTACACAGTAGGTGACTGTGTGTGTACTCATCAACTGCACTACAAACTAGCAGCAACTAACAAGTGATGATAGAGAAGTTGAGCGAAGAAGAGCACTGTTTGATCCACACATTTCAAGAGATAATGATATACTATATCCAACCATGGATAACGTTGCAAACGATCCATGTTTTATCCCATGTGTTTAGGCATGGAAGGTTAATATCACTTTGAGTTTCAGTGCAGCCATCAAGAGAGAGCGATAGGGGGAGGGGAGGAGCGGTGTCTGTTGTCTTTCTTTTGGGTTGTATGGCCCCCCTCCTCCACCACTTACAATTTGGACTTGTGTGATAATATTGAGGAGACTAGAGTGCCCCGTAGGCTTTACTCTCTCATGGCAATTCTTGGAAATGTGTGAACTGACTCAGTTTTTCCTCCAAAGCCTGTTTTTCAAAGTAAAGACAATCCCTTCATCATTTATTTAGATTTGAGCTGAGACAATCGATAGTCCTCTACGATAGGAATATTTCAACCTTTGCTTCAGTTTGATACTGTATCCTTTTGTAATTTCTTACGTGGCTAGGAAAATACAGCTTTCTTTTCTTTTCATCTTTCATGAAATTCGAAAAAAAAATTCTGATAAGTGTATACTATAGATATTACCGATGAAATAAGTTGTAATGTTTAAGTTATAAACTAGTAGGTAGCTACTCTCCTTCTTTTTTATTTTTTTTATTCTTTATTTTTTTTTACAAAAACTATTAAATTTTGTATTTTATTACAAATCAAACTCTTATTATAATAAATTACCACCTCAACACTCCATCTATTGTCACCTTTGTTCTAATTAAAAAAAAAAGGATTTTTCATATCAAGTGAGTAAAAATATTATTTTTTATTTGAATTTAATTTTAAAAAGTTAATTTTTATTGCACATATTTGTAGTATATGTTTTTAGCATATGTGCTTACTTATTTTATAGTTTTTTCATAGAAATTTACTATATGAATATATGATTTGTGCATGTTAGTTTTTATTTAAAAATTTGTATATGTTTGTAATTCAATGAAATTGATTTTGATTTTGATTTTGTGACTTAAATGTTTTGTAATGAAATAAATAATGGCTTATTTAATAGCTACATTTCATATTTTATCAATTTTATTATTGAGTTGAAAATTTAAGTAAATGTGGAGGAATTTGAATTGATGTAGATAATTTATAGTAATTTAAGAGTACTATTAAAATAAATTGAATAAGTTTAAGTTAAACTAATGCTAGCTAATTTATTTAGTTCATAGAATTAATTAATACATGTTTTTATCAATATTCTATATAGATTTGATATAAGTAAAGAATGATCATTCATGGATGTATTGAGTTTCACTCGAAGGGTTGTGGATGATGAATTATTGTAATGAGATTGAGGATTTTATTAATTATGCACTATCTAATCCGATAAATATCAGTACATGTGGCTTTAGATGTACATGAAAAAGATGTAAAAATAAAAAAAATTATTGATCTAAATGTTGTAACGACACATCTTCTACAAAAAAGGTTCATATATATATATATATTGTTTTGCACACGAAGAACCATATGTTCCTTACAAAACTATGGTAGAAAGGATGGTTGGGTCAACTTCTAGTTCTAGAAAAAATGCATGGAATTGTAGATGACAATAATAATCCTTATAGAAATATGGTTATGGATGCAATGAGAATAAATTAGGGTTATACAGGTGAATGTTCAATCATTGATGAAGAACTAAATGCAAATGTGGTCGGGTATTTTATCTTTCGAAAGATTTCGACAAACCATTATATGATGGGTGTACAAACCATAATAAATTATTAGTCATTACACAAGTTTTCACCATCTAGTCAAATCATGGGTTGAGTGAGACTGGTTACGACTGAATTATCAAATGGGCTAGAATCATTTTACCTTAATGGAATAGGTTGAAAGAGAACTTATATGGTGTTAAATACATGATGAAACCCCTTAGCCTAGGATACTAAAAAATTAACATGTGTCAAAAATTATGCATGTTGTACTGAGTGCAGAACAAATGGACATACTTGTTATAAATCTAGAATTGGCAGGGGAATGACTCTTGCTGCATATAGAAAATTTAAATACTTTTTAATCACTCATGAAATGTAAAGGTTATTCATATCTTCAAATATTATTGAGCACATAATATGGCATCATTCACTTGATGTGGTTGATGAAGTCATGATATATCCTTCTAATGGTGAAGCCTGAAATATTTTAATAGGGTGCATCCTTAGTTTTCAATAGAATCAAGGCACGTATATCTTGAGTCATGTACAGACAGATTCAATAAATTTGAGTCATTTGTTGCTTCATATTCTTATTGGCTGTGATATTGATAATTTACAACTTGCAACTAATGATATGTATGAGGCTGGAATTCATGTTTTTATCTATAGTCATACTCGATTCTAATAGTTCGAGTTGAAATATAGATATTTTTCTTTGACGGTTGATTGATGAGTTGAAGCAATTGTAGTCATTTAGGACTTTGACTTATAATATCTTGAGGAAACAGAATTTTCAATTGAAAGCTATTTTAATATGGACTATCAATAATTTTTCTACGTATTGAATGATTTATGGTTAAAGCTCATATGGGAAATTAGAATGTCTTTTTTTTATTTTCACCTGCAAGTCTTTCCAATTGATCTCAAGTACAAAAAGAACGTAAATGACTTCTATGTTAGTAGGGTGAAAGGGATGTTGCAACACCAGTACTTTCAGGTGAAGAATTGTATGACATCGTATCGCAGTATGAGATATTGTGTTTTGTTTTCAATAGTTAATGTTATAACCTAATTTTTTAACAAAATAATAAAAATTAAATATAGTTGACAATGGGGTTAAGACAACACAAAATTTGAAGTTTGGGGATGTAATTATAAAATTTAAGAGTTAATTGATCAATTTTGAAAGAATTAAAAGTTAAATATTTAATTAAGGGTCAAATTGAACAATCCAGAAATTAAGGACTATTTTGTAAACAGTGTTATAATTTAGAGATTTAATTGAAATTTATCCAAAATGGCAAAATTAAAAGAATTAATTAAGGACCAAATTGAACAATCCATGAATTAAGGATTGTTTTGTAAATAGTGTTATACTTTAGGGATTTAGGTGAAATTAATTCAATGAAAAAATTAAAAGATTTATTTATTATTTGGGATCCAATTGTCAAATTTCCAGAGGCAGGGGTCAAAGTGAAAATTCCTGTTTCTGCCGAAACGGCACCGTTGCTGGGGAACAGTCATGCGTCTTCTCTATCCCGATTCAATAGGGAGCTCAAAATTTGCAACAAATCCGATCCAATCATGGACCACGTCTCTTGCCCACGATCTCGTTAGTGGAAAATAACAGTCCTGTAAAGGCAGGACTGGTTGGAGGCAAGCTGCTGGATCTCTATAAAAGGAGAAGAAAAACCCAGAGCAAAAAAAATCAAAAGGAAAAATAGAAGCAGAACCAAAGCAAAAACCCAAAGAAAGAAATAATAATACACAGTGAGAAAAATAACCCAAAAAACCAAAGAAAAACCCAGAAAAGAAAAAAAAACATAGAGCAACACAGAGAGAGCAAGGAAGGAAAATGGTTGCATACACACAAACAAGGATTGTCCCTACCATTGTGTTATCCCTGTAACAAGAAAAATAAAAGAAGAATCAACAATTGACATCCATAGTAAACTAGAGTCTTCACTGTTGATTCTTTCATCCTCTCAAATCTGCTGGAGGATGAAAGCAGATCATGGGCACAAGGGCGAAAGGGAAAGCAGAAGGAAAGGGGCGAGAGGCACCACCGTTCTGCAAGCTTCTTCTCTATTTCTAGAAGCAGGTATGTCGTTCCCCTCTATTTTTGTTCTTCGTTCAAATTAGGTGTTACAAGAACACTGTGCGAAGGTAATTTAATTACCTTCACACAGTTCAAGGCACGCATGAATTCACTTCACGCGTGCACTTCGGCGCAGCCTAGCCGGCTACTGGCTTCGACCAATGGCGGGGCTAGGCTAGCTGGGCCTAGCCCAGCCTATATGGGCTAAGCTGGGCCCAACTAAAAAAATAAAATGTATGCTGGGCTGACCAAAATTAAAAATTAAAAAATATATATGCATGCATAAATAAATAAAAAATATTGATTTATTAGTTTATTCACTGACGCTAGAGTCAGAAATAGAGTCAGAAATAAAGATACTGATATAAATTTATTTTTTTTATTGTATTTTACTTTAGTTACATAAAAAATGTATATACGTAAAAAATAAATTTATTTGATTTGTTTATTCATTGACGCCAGAGTCAGGAATAAAAAAAAAAGAATACTGATTTAAATTTATTTTGTTTTTTATGTGATGCGTAAAAATAAATTTATTCGATTTGTTTATTCACTAACACTAGAGTCGGGATTAAAAAGGAATACTGATTAAAAAAAAATTTTTTGTGTGATGCGTAAAAATAAATTTATTTGATTTGTTTATTCTCTGATGTCAGAGTCAGTAACAAAAAAAAAAACTGATTCAAATTTATTTTATTTTTACAGCTACGTGATATTTACCAACACTAGAGTTGGAAATATCCGTAGTTAAATATTAATTGACGCTAGAGTTAGGAATATTACACGCAAAACCACCGTAACATAAACCAACAAAAAATTAGCAATTTATGATAAAGTCAGCAATGTAGTCTGTCTTAGGCAGGACGCTTAAAGAGTGATAATATCTTCTCTTTTGCGTAACCAGTCTCGTACCATAGAATCTTTGTTGCCTAGTTAAGGTTCCTAGTAACCATAATACTAGGTGGCGACTCCTTAAATAAGACCATTCACCATCAAAGAATAGGATGCCAGAAATCCATTATTTCCATGAAATATTTATTTTTAAGGCCGCCACAGTGTCGGTTGCGACAGTTAAAGCAGAGATTTTGTAGTAATTTGCTGAGTGCTGAAATTAGGACAACTCCTCTGTTATTTACATAAATAGGACATTGAATATAAGTTATAGTAGAACCTATTACACATGATAGAACTATACAAGAGGAAACATAATATTTTCTATTTCACAACACATCATATAATACACCCCTTCAAGTTAAGGGTGGGTCATCCATGTAAAGCTTAGAATGTAAAGATGCAAAAACAAAGGAAACAAGTGGCTTTGTAAGAACATCGGTTTATTAATCTTTGAAGGAGATGAAGCGAATCTAAATCTCTTTCTTAGCCACTTGATCATAAATAAAGTGACAATCGACCTTAACATGCTTCATGCGAGCATGAAACATTGGATTAACAGACAAATAAGTAGCATTCAAATTAGCACACCAGATAGTGGTAGGAGAACAAAAGGGAAACACAAATCTGACAAAAGATAGCGAAGCCAAAGAACCTCAGCAATACCATCAACTAAGGCCTTATACATGGAGGAACGAGCAATAGTACATTGCTTACCTGATTTTCATGAAATGGTAGTGGTGCTAAAAAAGACAATTTATCCACTCGTGGATTTTCAATCATCAATACTATTAGCCCAAACAACATCAGTAAAATCATGGAGAGACATAGAAAAGTCATGAGTAGGATATCATCCACATAGACAAGTAAGTAATAGATATCATGATTCACATTCAGAATACATAGGGAGGTATCAGCTTTGGAAGCCCAAAAACCAATAGTTAGGAGGAAATCACTCAGTCGCATGTACCAAGCTAGCGATGCTTGTTTTAAGCCACAGAGAGATTTATGAAAGCGACAGACATAAGTGGGCAAAGTAGAGTCGATAAAGCCTAGGGGTTGTTGAATTAAACATCCTCATGAAGGGAGCCATTGAGGAAAGTATTATGAACATCAAGTTGCTGAATTTTTCACCCTATTGAGACTGCAATCATGAGGACTAACCAAATAGTATTCAGTTTAATAATAGGACTAAAGTTTTTTTAATAATCTATACCTTTTTGTTAGGTGAACCCTCGCATAACCAAGCGAGCCTTGTAATGGTCAATGGCTCTATTGGCTCGACGTTTGATTTTGTACACCCATCGGCATCTAACATTGTTCATAAGTGGATCAAACAGCACCAATGACCAAGTGGCATTGGCATGTAAGACTGCAATTTCATCATTCATGACAAAGTGCCAACACAAACACTGGTTAGCTTCCTTAAAACTCATAGGCTCAAAAGTAAAAGAGGACATTACTCGTGGAGTTGAAATTGGCAGAAAGGAAGTAGAGGCAGAACTGATGTTAGAAGTCTTTTGCTGTCGAGAACGTCCTACCATGGGATGCTACTAAATGGGCGGATGAGTAGAAGGCTAATCAGGGGAGATTTATAATGGAAAAGAATATATGGATAGATCTACACATATGCGCAGATCGGGCAGGGACTAAGCAAAGAGCCTAGATGGAGAAGAAGATGTTGACGATAAAGCTGGAGAAGCTATAGCAAAGGGCGAATCCAATAGAGATACTGTTGACACCACAAAACCTGAACCTGCAAAATAATCAAGAGACATATATGGAGATAATGGTGAGGGGACCAATAGGGGAACGGAAAAGGAAGGTGGGGCTGAGACTAGTGGAGAGGGAAAGATGGTGAGGGGGATAGGCTAGAGACAAGGGAGGTTGAATGATAGGGGTACGCAAAAGGATAGAGTCAATGAACAAGAAAACTTGTTCATGAAATTGAACATGATGAGAAATATAGATACGGTCAGACGACAAGTTAAAACAACGATAACCTAGATAAGACAAGCTATAGCCTAAGAACACACATGGAGTGGGGTGATAGTCTTGCTTATGAGCATTGTAATGATGAAGAAAAGGAAAGCAAAGATATCTAAAAATACATAAAAAGGCATAATCAGGCATCTGATAAAACAAATATTCGAAGGGAGATTTGTTGCTTAAAACCAAGGTTGAAATATGATTAATTAGATAAACTGAGGTTTTAAATGCATAATTCCAGAATTTCAGAGGTGCCTTATGATTAGTATTTAAAAGTATATTTTTATCAAGGTTTTATATCATCATTTTGCACTTGAAGTATCAATAACTCCTTAACTAAAATATGTTTTATAATAATAAGTCTGATAATATAAGATACCTTGAATTTATGGTAAATATTTATCTTAAATATAAGTCTATCATATAATTCAAAGAATTGATTGACGAGTTTAACTACTGAAATTGAGAAGACAAAGAGAGGGCTAAACTTAGAAAATAAATGTCGGTTGAATTCAAATTGGAACATCATTCGGTTATTAGATCATAAATAGAGATCTAGAACTTGGATTTAAGGTTGGTCTGTATGGATAGAAAGCTAAGACATAGGCCTAAAACTTTCATGAAGAGTCCAAGATTCAAAAAGACTGTTTTCAAATTCAAATTGTAGCAACAACAGAAAAGTCAGAATATGTCCTATAGCCTAGATACTATTCAGTTTCCAGTCCATATCTCGAGTTCTAGAAGTCCAAATGCACAAAAAAAAATTATTGGAAAGCTGAAATAATTTTTCAGAACTTTCATGAAGACTATCTGTTAAAATTATGATGTTATCGATAATGTTTTATTCAAACAAGAAAATAAGGATTGTCACAAATATAAAAGATGGTCGCCCACTCAACAATTAATCATCAAATCAATAGTTTCAAATTTTAGCCTATAAAAGATAGCATTTGTCATGCATTTAGGCATCTTCATTTTCAGATCAAGATCATATTCTTGCTCTTTTTCTTTATATTTTTATAATATTTAAGTTTTTCTTTTATTAATCTCTTACTTATGTCTTTTATTTCCTTTACTATACTTATATAATCATGTTCTCCTCTTGTTTATTTATGTTTCTCTTCTTCATTATATTTAGCTAAGTTTATTATGTTAAGGTGAAAATGTTTCACTAATGGTGTTAGAATGAGTATAATATAAACTTAATATGGACCTCAATGATTATATCCTAAATAATTTGCTATTAACATGTCTTATCATTTTTATCTTATTAATTCTTAATACCTTACTTGTTAAATGGTTAATGCAAATTTGTATTATATAACACTGTTGTAATAAATGTTTGATCCTTCATAGCCAACTGTATGGTATAATTGGCACTTGTTCTATGAAAGGAACTTGATTTGTTGTTGTTAACATAAGTTGGCATCGTGAATTCTTGATAATATTTAATAGTATTGGTGTTATTTAAATAAAATAATTAATATGATTATAATAATAATTTATAATAAGTTATTAATGACAAATTATCTTATTGAAACCTCCTTTATGTGTGGTTTCCAGTTGAGTAATAAAAAGAGTTATATTATACTTATTTAAAATACCATTAGTGAATCATCTAACCTTCACAACTGTTTTTATCATTGTTTAATCTTTACATTAATCTTACATCTCAAAGTTCTCTTTAATTCATCATCACCATATCTCAAGTTCTAGAAATCCAAATGCACTAGTTCTTGTTTTGTTAGAAAGCTGAGACAATTTTCCAAAACTTTCATAAAGACTATTTATTCAAATTCTAATATTATCAATGACGTTTTATTTAGACAAAAAAATAAGGATTGTCACAAAGTCAATAGGTGGCCACTCACTCAACAATTAGTCTTCAAATCAATAGTTCTGAATTTTGATCTTTTAAAGATCTAAGCCAACTCTATCCGATCTTTGAAACTCGTGACTCAGGTCTTGAGACTAAAATCACTGCATAAAAGAAAAACCCAAAATAATCACATAGGGTTGGAATAAAATTACTCTAAATTCTAGACCCAATCACCGACGGAATTATTTCTTATGCGCACATTGTTCATATGTAAAACTATTGCGATTTTATTTTTACCGACAAATATTTTAAAAAACTAGAAATTATCGACGAGCAGTTTTCTAACTAACTTTTTTTTTGTTTGTGATTCTATTAATAAAATACATTTCAATTAAATAATACAGTAAATATCTACAGAATATTCTTCTCTCAAAACTGTCAAACATAGTAGTGAAAATTTATGGAAGGTGTGGATAAACTCCACGGCATGCCACGGTTAATTACTACCAATCACGATTCAGTTTTCTTAAGTAACTTCTGGAGGGAATTCTTTCAAGTTATCAGGAACTCAACTGAAGATGATATGGAGTTACCACCACCCACGAACGGATTGACAGTGAGAAGTGGTCAATGAGTGCTTAGAGCAGTACCTACGCTGCTTGGTTCATCAACAACCGTGCAAGTGGAATTCCCTACTTCCATAGGCAGAATATATCCTGGTATAATATAGCTTTTCATGCCCCCAATGGGGATGACACCCTTTCAAGCTATTCTTCATTATCAAATTGGCCAGTCTCTAGTCCACGAGGTCGATAAGCATATGTACGTCGTTCTTGCAGATTGCACAAGCCAACTAATTGATTCTGTATACGTACTGGGGCGATGCTGAAGCTACATTATGAGCACTGTGTGTGTGTATTTAACAACAAAGTGCATTAATAAAGTATGCCAATTTTCATTCATAATTGTGGATTGTTCCTCGTCCGAAGAGAAATTCTCTTTTGCTATTATTAACTACTTTGGTTGAGACCTATCAGTTAGTTTGTGGATTAACTGAATTAAATTAATTCAAAAAATATAAAGATTAATTAATCAGTTTAGACTTAATGTAATTCTTTGGTTCTGAGATAAAATCTAACATGTTGATTTTAATTTAACAATTTAGATTTTACGATGGGAAAAGCTAATGTGTGCCCTCAAGAACCCATAAGTATTTTCTAGAATACATTTATAATTCTTATTTTATATAAGTAAAAATTGGAAACAAAAGTCACGACATTGAAAGAAGATAAATAGTCATGAGAAAATATTCCAACCGTACACTAAAAAATAATGTTGATTTCCAAAAATATTGAAGTCTTTTTACAAAGACTATTAATTATTATCAAATTAACTATGAATAAATAAGTTTTTTCTCATCTTAATTTTATGGTAAAATGATTAGAATACAATTAGAAAAAAAATAGCATCACGAGGTTTTTGTCATATTTTCATGATAGTTTTTTCATTATCGTGATGTTAGTTGAGGGAAAAATTAGTATTTGACCAAATATAAAAAGAAAATAAAAAATTAAAAAGTACAATAAAACAACTAAAATATCCTTAAAAGCAAAATGTGTAAAACTAAAGTTAATAGGGTTTTTTATTTTTTCACAATGGTTTTTCATTATTATTATGCCAGTTTTGAGATAATTTTGTACTTAGCTAAATAATAATAATATAAAAAAATAAAACAAACACAAGTACGATGTTGGAAGGTGAGAGGGAGGCTCCTACACGCTACATATGGTGTTTCCTTGTCTTTAAAAATATCATTACATCATGTTGCTGAAAATGTTGTCATTTTCTCTTTCATGTGGAGTGGTGTGTATTACTATTGGTGGTCTAATTTGTTGCCAGTAAGATTTTTTTTTTTTTTTTTTCTCCTCTCTCAAAAATTATAATTTGGCTCGTATTTCAACTTTTATCCTTATTATTTTGATTTTTATTTTTTTCTTTTTCTTCTTATAAAAGTTTTATTTGTTTTTAATTTTACTATTCAAACCCAATTTACAAGATATTATATTTTATAATTTGATCTTTATTCTTTTAATATCTATTTTTTTCCTTGATCCTTTTATAAAAGCTTTTTTGGTTTTTAATTCCATCCTTTAATTAAATTGATGTTATGATGTTTTTCAATTTGATCATCATAGTCTTGATTTCTGATTTTTTTGATTTTTTTGTAAAAGTTATTATTCTTTTTAATTTCACTATTTAATCAAAATTTTGTTTTTATGTCAATGTTGATCCTCATTCTTTTTATTTTTTTGGATCTTTTTGTTAAATTAATTTTTCTTTTTAATTTCACCATTTAATCAAATATAAGATTTATTTTGTATTTTAATTTTGGTCTTCATTCTTTTAATTTATGTTTTCTTGAATCCATTTATATAATTATTTTTTCAATTTAATTCTTCAATATTTGATTCATTGAAAATTGAGTTTCATTATTTTTTCAAATATAATACTTCAAATTTAATGACCTGGATCACGAATTTGAAAAGTTAACACTGTTTTTTTATTTAAAAATATTTTATAATTGTCTTTAATATTTTTTTTATTGGGTTATTTCAATTTTATGATCTAGATTGAGGATTTAGTAGGATATTTTGGATTGATTTGGCCTCAATTATCGGGGTTATAGGTTTTTTATGCTAACTTGAGTTAACCAGGACCGGTTTTCCATGTCATTTTTTTATCCTATTTTGTTCTTCCATGTGTAATGAGTTGTGAATTCAGATACATGGTTTGTTTCTTTTTGAAAAAAATGTTTTTTCACATGTTATTTTAATCATTTTTCTTTTTAAATTTGATCCATCCACTATTACTTTCTATATTTTTCATCTAATTAAAATAAAGTCAGCTTATTCAACCCAGTTGAATCTATAACTTGAGTCGCATATTTTTTATAAAAAAAAACATGCTTGCAGTAGCTTAACATCATTTTTTTAGCAAAATAAATAGTTTGGCCTGGTAGCGAAATGCGAGTATTAAGGCTAGTTTCATAATGAACATTAAAGAAAAAGGATACAAATTAAGACTAATTTTATAATGCCTATGAAATAACTAGTAATATCTTATTAGTTACTCCTTGAACTCATTTTAAAAAACAAAGAGATACAAGTAGGAGAAAGAAATCATTTGTTAAAATATTCTTATCATTTTTTTATGGGTTGTGGAATTTATTTTCCCTCTCTTTGTTGTGTTTTTTTTTAAAGTGATCCTAAAAAATAACTGATAGTATGTTATTGGTTACTCCTTAAATTTATTTTAAAGAAATAAAGAGATACAAGTAGAAAAGAAAAATTATAAATAAAAATATTCTTATCTTTTTTTATGGGTTATAGATTTTATTTTTTTGTCAAAATGATCCTAAAGTTCCTTTAACACCATAAAAATTTTTCCAAATTAACACCATTGTAAATGTCATTGGATATGGGGTATTTATTCAAATATACGTGGTAATAATTTTTTTTTAAGATAAAAATATAATTATTTATTTGAGTTTAACAATTTAAATTTTGGGGATCCATATAGCACTGTTGATGCATGGGGCGTTCAAATATCAGTAAATTGACCATTATACCCCTCATTAAGTGAAAATTGGAATCTTCTTTAGAATTTCTTGCTAACCACTAAGAAAGAAGGACACGGATTAGGGCATGATAATTGTGACCTCTGATCTCCGAATAGTTTTCCTTTTGCTACTTTATTATTTTCCCAAAATTAAGGCCTCTGCGGACAATATCCCTTTCATTTCCATTTACCCAAAATCTGGGCCGATGTCATGGCCACTTTCAAAGCTTAAGCTTAGCCCAAATTTATTTTAACAATCAACAATGAACAGAAAATCTAAAACCATAGCCTTCAAACTTTATTTCTCTTTAATTACATTTTTTTATGCTCAAATTCATTATCAATTTATCAAAAATCATTGAGAAGAATCATAATTGAAAGTGCAAAA
>NW_011499971.1:581371-592194 GCF_000495115.2 Populus euphratica | reverse complement strand
TTATCTGCGCTGGCTGTCTGGTATATATATATATATATATATATATATATATATATCTTTAATTGTTTAGATTATTTATTTAGCATTTTTAAATAGTGGTTGTTTTTAATAATTTTTTATGTATTTAATGTTTGAAAGATAACATTTTAATTTATCTATAATTTTAATTTTCTTATTTTTTATACAAATAAAATTAATTTTTAAAAATAAAAATAATGTATTCTAGGTAAGAAAATGTAACCTTTAGGACAAAAAACAAACTAGCATGTGCGTCAAAGAAAAGTTGGGGGTTAAATATTATATTCATCCATCTTTTACTTTTATGATAATAATTATATTTTTATTTTGAGAATTTAAATGGTATTAGCTGCTATTTCTCAATTTATTAGTTCATACATTAAACGATTTATTTTGTTTAGTATAAATAGTGTCATTATATTTCTTAATGCTTGCTAGAAGTATGGTAGAGATTATTTTTCAAAATATTTTTTTGCTTGAAAATACATCAAATAATATTTTATTGTTATTTTTTAAAATTTATTTTTGATATTATCAAATCAAAAGAATTTAAAAACACAAAATAATAATAATAATTTAAAGCAAAAAAATATTCAAAAATGTAGTTGGACCGCAATAACAAACATCATCTTAGTTAAGAGAGTCATAATATAGTGAAGCACACTCGCGACATGATTTTATTTTTTTAATGTGTTAAAAATTAACTTCAAATCCTACACATGGTGTTGCGTTAATATTTTTTTGTATTTATTAACATATATAATCATCACTTTATTTATTATATGTGAATACTAATTCTTTTATTACAATTATATTTTTTTATGTCAAAAAAAAGTGTACATATTCATTTTTTTGCATCAGAAAAAAGTTATTCGACTCATGGTAAGTAGAATAGATATGTTAATATGTTTTTAATTATTGACAAATATGTTTTTTATTTATATTAATTAAATGGTTGCATAAAGTTTTTAATTTATAATTAGAATTTTTACATAAAAAACGTTGGAGAAATTTGCATATTCATTAGTTAGACATTGAGTAGTAGGTTTGCTAATAAGAGTGGTTTAACTTCGCAATGCTAGCCTTCGTTAATTAATACAAAGCTCATTCTTCTATTCACTTATTTATTAACAAATATAGTTTATTTATTTATTTAATTAAATGGATGCATAAATATTTTTATTTATAATTAGAATTATTATATAAAAAAAAACATGGGAGAAAATTGCATATTCATTAGTTAGACACTGAGTAGTAGATTTGCTAATAAGAGTGGTTTGACTTTGCAATGCTAGCCTCCATTAATTAATACAAAGCTCATTCTTCTATTTATTTATTTATTGACAAATACAGTTTTTTATTTATTTAATAAATGGTTGTATAAATTTTGTGATTTACAATTAAAATTTTTACATAAAAAACATTGGAGAAATTTGCATATTCATTAGTTAGATACCGAGTAATAGGTTTGCTAATAAGAGTGGTTTGACTTTGTAACGCTAGCCTCCATTAATTAATACAAAGCTCATTCTTCTATTCATTTATTTATTGAAAAATATGGTTTTTTATTTTTATTTAATTAAATGGTTGCATAAATTTTTTATTTATAATTAGAATTAAAAAAATGTTGAAAAAATTTGCATATTCATTATTTAGACACTAATAGTAAGTTTGCTAACAAGAATGGTTTGAATTTACAACGCTAGCATTCATTAATTAATACAATTCATTTTTCTATTCACTTATTTATTGACAAATATAGTTTTTTTATTTATTTAATTAAATGGTTGCAGAAATTTTTTTGATTTATAATTAGAATTTTTATATAATAAAAAACATTGAAGAAATTTGCATATTTATTATTTAGATACCAAGTAATAAGTCTGGTAATAAGATCGTGGTTTGATTTTACAACGCTAACCTCCATTAATTAATACAAAGCTAATTCTTCTATTCACCAAGCATCATGGTTTAGTCGATAGCAACAACTGAACACTGAAGGCTATTAAATCTTCAAGTTTACATATTCTCCTCTACCTTTTGAAACCCTCTTGGAGGCCGCTAAGGTAAGAAAAACACATCAGATCCATTTTGCCTCTGAACTTCAAACTAATGCTGGTTTTGCATATATGTCATATTAGGAATCTGATGTGGAATATCACCAGCTGCAACCCTTGCTCTGAGGTCCTTTCTCAAGATTTTTCCCGATGGGGCTTTGGGGATGGCCTCCGTGAAGAAAACCCGACCAATTCTCTTATAAAAGATCACCTATACAATATGTCATCACACCAATTTAATCATCAAAATGTGTACATAATCCAGAAACACTGTAAGGGATAAATTCTAATAAAAAATCGTATCATTAATGTATCAGTATGCTTTAGACAGATAATACAGGTTTCAAGTTTTTGGCTTGGGAAAAATCGTATCATTAATGTATCCATATGCTAGCTGCCATATGACTTACGTACGCCATGGAGTGTAAGATGTCAAGGGAACATATTGAGCGCTTCAATGTTGAGTAGAGGAACATCTCAAGAGAGAACCTTCTTCTTTCTGTTTTTTATCTCATAGAGCAGGGAGGACATGGGCAATTATCAAGCTGCCATCTAGGTTTTTGGGGCTTGTGAATACTGTACTTAATTTTTCTTTATCTATTATAACTTTGTTCTTTCAAAAAAATTAATTTAAGAGTGGAATTAAAAAGGTATTTAGTAGAGGATGAAAATAAGTTTAAGGCTTTTATTAATTATTAATTATCAAACAAACCCTTCGCTTGGTGTATTGACTCCTATTTTCCATCTTTTTTTAAGCGTCTTTTATACTATGCTTGTATAAGCACGAAAGTATATATTAATTGATTTATCAAATGTCAGTACCTGTTTTGAGATATATTGTTTGATTTCGTCCTCGGTGATCTTGGAACCATTTGATCGCACCACAAAAGCAACCGGAACCTCTCCGGCAGCTTCATCTTTCATGCTGAAACGCCCAGAAATTTAAAGAAATGTTACTAACTATAGAAGAAATGTTACTAACTATAGATAGATAGATAAAAAGATAGTCGGTAATGGAAAATACCTAGAAACTAATACTCGAATTATATGCGAGAAATTGTTGAATATGTACACATTATTTAATAAACAAATACGTAAAAGAACTTACGGTACGACAGCAGCATCAGAGATGCTGGGATGAGCAATCAACATTGCTTCAAGCTCAGCAGGTGCTACTTGAAAACCTTTGTATTTGATCAATTCTTTCAAACGATCCACGATAAAGAGTTCATCTTCGTCAATGTATCCAATATCACCTGTGTGCAACCACCCATCTTTGTCTATCGTCCTTTCAGTGGCCTCAGGATCATTTAGATAACCTACCAAAAGCACAATCAGAAATATTCATATTTTAGAGGAATATTAATTAAATTATTGTTTCCCTTTTTTTAAAGAAACAAAAAACATTTCCTTTCAAATGCTTTTCTTTTACTTCCCATTAATTAATTTCTTTTTTTTTCTTATCTTAGGTAGACTTGTTCACTGAATTTACCAAATTTTCAATTTGAACTTGTTGCACCATCATGACTTAATCTTTCCTAGTAAAATGACTTCACTGGAACATCAATATATTTTGTTTAAGTTTCTTTATATTTAATCTATGCACTTATCCAGGATTTTTTTTTCTATGTATTGTAATAATGGTTGTTTTTTAATGTATTTTTTATTTATTTTTTAAAAATTATTTTTAATATGTTATCCTATTTATTTTTTAAAAATTATTTTTAATACATTATCATATCAAAATAATCTAAAAACACTAAAAAAATTAATAAATAATTTACTTATTTTGAAAATTATTTTTAAATTAAACCACCTTAACTACTACAACGTTGATAACTCAAACCCAAATACACACCAGCAAGTAATTAAAATAAACAGGCTACATTTCCTCATAATCATGTTCACCCTGATCCTTCTCTGTTTACTAAAAAAACACTGTAATTAATTATAATCATGAGTTATTATTTTCTAGTTGAAAGAAGAGTTTCTGTACTCATGGATCATCTCACAAAGGAAAATATTTCCCGCTCGGCATGCATACTTCATAAATATACAGGTTTACTAAGACAATGTTAAATTTTCGGGACGCAGAAAAGCGTGAAACGAATTAAGGGGGCGATTATGGTAGTAGCTTTCAAAAAATATTATTTAAAAATATATTAAAATAATATTATTTTAATTTATTTTTAATATAGTATATCAAAACAATACAAAACTGTAAAAATAATTTATTTAAAGCAAAAATAAATTAAAACCTTTTAAAACTGGTAAAAAAAAGTGGAGTAAGAACTACGGCCCATTTCTGTTGAAGCCTAAGGCCCATCATTTTTAAAAACATAATCCATAAATTGAATGTCCTCTTATCTACTAATTCGTATAAATGGACCCACACCCAAAAATAAGCTTTCGGTAGCTAGGGGGAAACAGGGAATTTTTAATATAAATAATTAATTGACAAGCATGTGTATGCCTGAGTTATACGGCTTAATTCAGTAATCCAATTATAATTATCTAAAGGGTTGAAAAATAAAAATGGTCCCCTATTTATTAAACCATACCCTATATTCAGCGCTCTACAAAGGGTTGGTGAGAACGGTGGACCTAACGTTTTCTTTTCAATTCACTTCTTTTATGAAAGTGAAATGGGGGTGTGTATAATAATAATAATAAGGAATTTTAATGGGTTGGTTCATTGGTTGAGCTATGTTTTGTATTTTGACTTTTTAGATTTAAATCTTAAGGATTTGTTAATTTTTGTAGAATACACATAGTAAATATAGAAGATGCGCTTTAAAATCATCAAAGATAAAACTTAATCTCAATTGATATTTCGATTTACAAAAACTAGAGTAGATGAAGGAAGATAAGACGTGAAATTGAGAAAGATTACCTCAAAACTCAAAAGTTGTCGCAAAACTTGAAATCAAAATAAAAAAAATAAAAAAAAGAGAGCTGATCCTGATATCCATAATTAAAAAAAGAAAGAAGTGATCGTTGTGGACAACATGCATCGGTGCAAAGGAGATATCCGTCGGTAGGGTCATGCTTGTCATCGGCAAATCGCGAGCATGTATGCTTTAACATGCAAATAAAAATGGGGAATCTATTTTATTTTAACGTGCTTACTCCCAAATAGATGGAGACTTTCATGACTTTTTATTTAAAGTTGTGTGGTACATGAGATATCGTCGCTTAGAAAGGTTTTACTTAAAAAAAAATCCATTTTCCGGCCTGAAAGGATAAAATTATTTCAACTGCTTCAAGTGTTATACTTTACTACTATAGAAATTAAAATAAAAAATCCTTGGCTCTCCCAGATTTTGAATCCTGTTGAACATTAATTAATATTCACGATGACAACATGGAACGAAACGTTAAAGAAAAATGGTAGAAATGTGTACCTTTCATTATTTGGCTGCCCCTAATGCAAATCTCGCCGGCTTTATTTCGCGGCTGGGAGTCACCGGTTTCCGGGTCGACAATCTTCATCTCTGCATTTCTAACAACAGTCCCACATGCGCCAGATTTAATCTCAAAGGGTTCCTTTGCAAAGGCTAAGCACATTGCTATCACGGGTCCTGCCTCTGTCATTCCATATCCCTACGCATGTAAACTTGGAGTTCGTAAATGGGAAAACGAAGAGTTGCATATCCTTGTAATTGATTAGTTATTAGCCCATGAACCCAGCAATTAATTTCTTGGAGTCCCAACATTAATAATTTATAGAGTGTTGAACCATCCCAAAAGTGTGGCCATGCCAAACCTATTAATGGTTGGTAACTTTAATGGGATTATTAATTTTCGTACCCACTATCTTTTTAAAAAAATAGAAAATAAAAAACAAATCTTAAAAATAAGAAAAAGAATTCGTATCATCTGATATGATTTTGTCATTTCTTTTTGTGTCTATATCTTCTTATGTTGTAAGTATTCTATAATTACAATTTGAGCACCATATAAAATTTCCAAATCTAGCACCAAATCTCAAATATCCTGAAACAAACTAAATATTATATATAAAAAAAAAACATTGTAATCCAAGAGTTATTTATAAGTTTTTTCTTGTAATGTGGTGTGGAACTAGAAAAGAAATTATACATATATGAATGATAATCCATGATATATCGTAATATATAATATAACTACCTGTCCCAGTTTAGCATTAGGCAGCTTAGCCCTGACTGTATCCTCAAGATCCTTTCCCATCGGTGCTGCGCCAGACATTACAGTCCGGATCGAAGAAAGATCATACTGATCAACGACTGGACTTTTTGCAATTGCCAGAAAGATAGGGGGCACGAGTGGAGCAATTGTCACCTTATATTTCTGTACAAGGTCCATTAATGTAACCGTCTCGAATTTTTGCATAAGCAAAATTGCTGAACCAGCTCTTAGCCCACAAAGGAATACGGAATTGAGTGAATAGATGTGGAACAAAGGCAGCACACAAAGAATCACATCCCTCTCGTGAAAATAGAGATTAGGGTTCTCTCCGTCAACTTGTTGTGCCACACTAGTAACAAGCCCTTTATGAGTCAACATGACACCTTTAGGGAGACCTGTAGTCCCTGACGAATAAGGGAGTGCCACGACATCATCAGGCTTAATCTTGGCAGCAGGGATTTCATTCTCATCAGAGCTTGTCAACTCTGAGAAATGCAAGCAGTTTTCTGTAAGAGAATCGATGGTCATTATCTTAACATGATCATTTTCTTGAGCAAATTGTTGCACTTTCTCGGCGTAAGCTGCTTGTGTTATTATCAGCTTTGCCTTTGATGCTGTTGCTTGTTTTGCGATCTCAGCTGAAGTATAAAAAGGGTTTGCAGTTGAGCTAATAGCGCCAATGAATGACGCGCCAAGAAATGCAAAAACAAATTCTGGCGAGTTTTGGAGCAAGAGCAATATAACATCGCCTTGTTGGAGGCCTAACTTGTAGAGGCCAGAGGCAACTTTGCGTGATGTGAGCTCAACATCCGCATAAGTGTAGATATCACCGGTAGGGCCATTGATCAAGCAAGGGTTGTCTTTGAATTGGGAAAGCTTTTCGAAGCAATAAGTGTGTAAAGGGAGGTGGTTTGGGATATAGATATCAGGGAGTTTGGACCTGAAAATGAATTCTTGTACTTGATCCTTATTGGCCTCCATTGTTTGGAAAGAGAGAGAAATGAAAGAGAGATTTTTTTTCTTTTTTCTTTTTTTTGGAAGCAAAGAAGGTAAGTGTTTGGTTTTGCTTCTAGGTTGAGGTAATATATAAGGAGGTGATGATAGAGGAGAACCGGTGAGAGGGAGTTGATGGGGATTTCACTCTTTATCACTAACACAATCCAAGAAAACAGATTTTATTTAATGATATGCGCTAATGGTATCAGAATATATCAATCCAAGATCGAAAACAGGTTTTAATAAGGTTTTTATCCATGGCATCTTTGGCATTCGGACACCCATGCCCCCCCACCACCTATACATACATATATATATATATATATATATAGGCTGCAATTAATTGGTTGCCATGTGTTTTAGGGTAGGATTTTAACGATGTTTTTTTTTTTGTATTATAATCTTTGATCACCTAATTTGAATTCTTTTAAAAAATAGTAGAGAATGGAGATCGGTGAGGAGTACAATAGGTGAAGTAGGTGCGTGCGCATGTTACGT
The DNA here is from genome assembly GCF_000495115.2 of Populus euphratica. Taxonomy (NCBI): domain Eukaryota; kingdom Viridiplantae; phylum Streptophyta; class Magnoliopsida; order Malpighiales; family Salicaceae; genus Populus; species Populus euphratica. Next base: position 584,458 of record NW_011499971.1, on the reverse strand, counting down.
TTTTGACTGGAAGACAACACCCATATGTCAAGTAGGATAACACCTACCACCACCATGTCCTTTAATCAGCCGGAGATGGGTGGTCATTGTGCTGGTAATGATAGACACCTCCTCTGATCGCCTCCTACGATGGCCACAATATATCCCCTCTTTAAGAAACCAACCACCGAGAAAAACAGAAAAGAAAAAAAGTAAAGATAATAGGCAATCAAATACAAACAAAAGAAACAGAAAAAATGTGCGTGTACATATACAAGTTTATCGGCTCAAGCTTTCATTTTAGGTTAGACACCCAAAAGAAAAATTAGATGGTTAAAAACTTTATTAAACTTGATATAACAAAAATCTCTATCCAACTATTCAATTGATATTTAGTAAATATATTAACCCGAGATCAAATTAATTTTTTTATGTTATTACATGATTAGAAATATTAAGATTGGTTTACCATCAACTTAATATTAAATAATATAATTCAATAAAAATCGCATACTAAATGATAGAATTAACAAAAAAAAATATAAAAAAAATCAAAAAACCCTAACTTGATTTATTAAAAAGTATAAAAAACAAAATAATTAAAAAAAATAAGTCAAACAGGGTTAGGCTTTGCCTCAAAAGCTAATAGAATTGACAAAAAATATATAAAAAAAAATCAAAAAACCCCAACTTGATTTATTGAAAAGTATAAAAAAACAAAATAATTAAAAAAAAAATCAGCCAAACAGGGTTAGGCTTTGCCTCAAAAGCCAAGCAAGCGGACCTAAAGAAGCCAAACAGGGTAAGACTCCAACTCATGATATTTATATATATATATATATGTATGTATGTATGTATATATATATATGTATGTATAAGAGAGAGAGACAGAGAGAGAGAGTAGAAGAACTGCATGAGGGCAAGGGAAGGGTTTTATATATGTACCTTGCTAATTAATAATATATAAAATAATTTAATGAACTAATTGCGGGAAATTCAAGAGGCGGAATTGAAATACAAGGAAGCCTCTGTACTAATAATAAGTTTTTCTTCACTCTAAAGAACAAAATTTTCTTTAATACTAAAATTAATGATATATTCAACCCTTGCTCCTCTCTCTCTCTCTCTCTCTCTCTAGAAATAAAAATCTTCTCTACAATCCGTTTTAAGAGTTGAGATGAGTTATTTATCAAAAAAAAAAAATTAATTTTGTATTTTCGAGTGAAAATTAGTTTTTTAAGTTATGATGATTTAATTTAATTTTGTATTTTCAAGTGAAAATTAGTTTTTTAAGTTATGATGGTGTTTTTAAATAAAAATATATTTAAAAAATAATATTTTGAGCTTGATTTTTTTTACACCACTCCAGCAGACAACTCATTTTATATTTATTTTATTTATAAAAATAGATAGACAATACCAAGTAAAAAGAAAAAACACAAGAAAGAGTTAAGCATGGGATCATTTTCATTCATGGTAAGATTTATTTTTTCACTTTTAAATTTATTTATTTTTATTTAAATATAAATTCAATTAAGTTAATTTTTTTATCTTTAACTTAATTTTATTGTCTTTTTGTGAATATTTAATTTTAGTGTCATGTAATTAAACGAGAGATAGATTCTAAAAAATAAATTATTAAACCCAAGCAAATTTATCACTTGACTCAGTTAACCACGCTAATTTGTCTCAATCCAAAATGTGGCTAGCTAAATGAAATAAGGTGAAACCACGTCATCTCGAAACATTTCCTTTATTTTTAACTCAAACAAGGTCTTTAAGTTTTTTATTCAAATTCATTTAAATAAATCAATTAAATGTATTTTTAAAATATTATTTAATAAAATCTAATTCAATTTTTACTTTGGTTTCTAATAAAATTATAAACTATTTCTCTTGTTTTTCTTTACAATCTTTCATGGTATCATTGATTTGAATAACAAATTAAACTCTGTAAAACTCTCAAATTTAGATTATATATCTGCAAAATCAATATATCTGCATTAATAAATGTGGATCGAGAACTTTAATTTGGTGAGTGCAAAATCAATATATCTGAATTAATAAATAAATAAATAAATAATTGCACCATGTATAAGCTTAATTATTTTTCCATATAAATTTTAATTGATTACATTCTGAGTTCTTTTATTTTCAAGTTAATGCTATTTTTGGTGCGCGAACTTTCAATTTTCTTTAAAATCAATTATTTTTGCTATATATTTTTAATTAGGCACTTCTAAAAATTTGTCAATGAGTGCTTTTAATTTTCAAATCTAACAAATATTAACTTCACAATCTTATGTGAACCATAATAAACTGAGTTAATTAAAATTAAAAATTAAAAATTTAAGAGTTTATTTATATCAAGAAGACAACAAAAGACATTAAAAAATTAATTTGTGTTAACCATAACTTTCTAGGTAATAAAATAAAAATAAAGAAGCAACAAAAGATCTAAAAAGCTTAAGGTTTCGATGAAGATTTATATGGACATATATATATTAGAACATGCATAAGATTATAATAAAAAAAATCGGCTTTTTTGTTTAAGGAATTTGTGTTTAAAATTATTAATTTTGAAAAAATAATTATTTTTTTATCTTTTTCAATTAGTTGTAAAAATTTGCTTGGTTTGTGACAAGATAGTGGAGAAAATTGAGTAATCTAAGAGTTTTTATTTGGACCAATCATCTTTTATTCTTATTTTATTTTATTTTTTCAATTAAATTATTCAAATATGGGCCTTATAATTATGCAAAATGGACATCTGTGTTAGCATTTAAAAATTAACAAAAAAATAAAAAAAGTTTGCTCTTGTTTAAAGGACAAAGCTAAAACTTTGAGATTGAGAGAGTCACACAAGCATGTTGGGATCATCATTTATATATAAAAAAATGTTTGCAATAACTATTGATTTTGGATTAAAATATACTCTTTTTTACAAAAAAATGTCCATCTTATGGGGGGAAAAGGCAAAACTATACTATTGAATTTTAGAAACTATTTTGAATTTGATTTAATTTGGATTTTAATTGGAGTTCATCGCTCCACTAGCACCCCTAGTTTTGTGCCTCTTTTAGAGTGTTAATATATCCTGTTATGCAG
>NW_011499971.1:568206-577179 GCF_000495115.2 Populus euphratica | reverse complement strand
CACATAAAGATATTCTCCAAATATTCTAAAAAAGTTTTCATGATTTTATTTGACAACAAAGCAAAAATTAAATGAGAACTTGACAGCTCTATATAAAGAAAAATAAAAAAAATCAAAACTCAATGGAATCAAAGAAAAAATATAATTCAAGAAAGGTCACAAAATCCCAACCTAAGCATACCCAAGTTAGCATATCAAATTTGTGATCTAATTATGATATTAGGGTAATCTCGTTGAAAACAAATTGAATTAAACTTTAAAGCTCAATTATTAAACAATCTAATATTAAAGAGTAAAATTAAAAAATAAAATTAGTTCTAAAAAAACAACAAAAAAAGATAATTGTCAACCCCATGATTATAAGTATATATTATATAGATATAAATATTAATATAAATTATCTTGAGTTTTTTAAGTTTATTAAATTTATGTTTATCACTAGCACTATCTAGTTGTCTTTATATACAATACATAAAAGTTGATCATCAAACAAAATCTTTTTTAATTTTTGTTATTAGTTGTGATTCTTAATCATCTTTCAAGTATTTTTTTGTATTTTGAATCTTAGTTGTGATTTCCTTGTTGGTTTTATTTTAATAATAACACGGTGAAAAGAAGACAATTAACCAAGTGATCTAATTTTTGCATTTTTAATTTTTGGTTGGAGGATTATTGAGGGTTACCTTCTTATGAAATATTTGAAAAAGATATGAATATAATAAAAATATAACATGTTGAAAACATGTTTTAAGATACCAGCACATATTTCAAAGGATTTTTTTACAACAAAATTTAAGGAGTCAAAACACGTCGGTATTTGCCAAGAACACAATATTTTTATTTTTATGATTAACCAATATATCTTTTTATGGGTATTTGCCATGAACACAATTTTTTTTTTATGATTAACCAATATATCTTTTTAATATATTTTCTACGAGTATATATTCTTAGTTTTCTAGTTAAGAGTCACGCACCACACCCCTTGTAAATCAGGCATTTCCTTCATGTATCAATGATTATTCTAGTAAGATGAGCTGACAAGGACATATAAAAATACCTCGAATTACTGTATGCCCACAACGATTGCTCTGATTTCTGAAGCTTTCTTGCTAGCTTCTGCCACTTGTTTGTTTTTGCCACAATACTCTAAAGATACTTACGTGAAAGTCGATCTCCTATGCTGAGAGAAGTGGTAACTATCATTTCCTCGACTATGAGAATAAATCTGCTGCGACTAAACTCAAAGGAAAATGAACAGTCTGTACAATGACAGATACGTAATTTAATTTCATTTGGGATCACTGATCTTGTTTCTTATTGCTGTTTTTTTTACCTCGTACAGATCCTCTTTTGAATTCAAGGGAGCCGGATTATTTTGCAGGTGTTGCTGTGCACGTTTTGCATGCTGCTTATGAACGTCAGCCCTAACATAATTAATTGTATTATGCTGGGTTTTCTGCATTAAATTTAACACTTGGGTGTTCTTCAAAGCACTTTCCATGATAAAATTTTCATCTTGTTAGACCCCACCAGAGCTTGGCGGGCAAGTTAATTAACCATGAGCCCTGCTTCTGCGAATTTTTCAAATACAAGTGGCTGGCTCCTTAAGACGATTGGGTCAAAAGCGTTTAGCCGTCATTTCTCAAACCACATAGATCAGTTCCAAATTAAAGGTCCAAATATACGGATTGTTAATCATTTGAATTCATTCCAGCAGCCTGAAATTTGTTCTTTAGTTTACAGTTCATGAACAATGAAGTCATCTTTTATTATAATTCTCGAGACGGCTGCAGTTTTATGCGGATCTTAAACTACCTTCTCTAGCTTAACCTGCGCAGCGCCTGGAACTTGGAAGGAAGGGATCCTTTGTGTGCACAGGAACCACATTATCCTTCCCCTCCTTTCCCTTTCCACATTTGGTTTTTGAGTGACTCAACTGATTTTTCTAGACGAGTTGGGAAGCTTCTTAAAAAGATTAAAGAAACCTCTTCACGTAATGACTTTTTCGAGGATGCCGCATGAGCCCGCGACACAGCTTCCTCGCCCTCCTTTTTCCCCTTCTCGACACTGCTTCCTCGCCCTCCTTTATCCCCTATTCTCTTAAACACTACAATCATTAGTAAAAATATTGTCAATCATTCCGATTCCTGCCTTAACCCATACCACGTTTTAAAACTATGGTTCTGTCATGGTCACATCACAAATCTACTAGTTAAATTAGTTAACTTTAGGGGAAGGATGGATTCATCCCCGACCATCAACACAATTCTTAATTGAGTCCCCAGACAAAACCTTTTTCTTCTTTTAAGTCCCTCATCAATCAAATGTTACCAATAAACCTTCATGGCCTGGATCCGTTGTTAATTCAAAAGGAAAGTGTTAAAACATCAAGAAAAATCTAAGATATTCATTGTATAATGGCTCAAACTGGAATTATATAAAAGGGTTGAGTCTCCTATTAATCCACATATATATCAATTGGGAACTCATCCTATTACATAAAATCTGATCAAGCTAGCATCCCAAACTCAATGTTTTGCTCTAATTGGTATTAAGATGTTTCATTTGTTAAATCGCAGTTTCTATATTATTAATGATAAATTAAATATCGGTACAAACATTAATTTTAGTTTTTTTTTAAAAGGTCTTTGTAATGTACTATAATGTTAATTTAAGAGAGTGAACTTAAAAAAATAATTTTTTATTATTTTTCTCATCTATTGTTTTTTTATTTAATTTGAATTTGATCTTGTAGTTAAAAGAGATTATATTGGTGAAAAATATAAGATTTGTGTTTAATATAAATTATAGAAGAAATACATGGTTTAGATTATTTTTTTCTCTGCTGAATTTTTTACTGTAAAATATGCATGTGATGATGTGATGGAAAAGGACACATACGTTTAAATTAAATACTGAACCAAAATTTGTGATAAAAATGAAAATATTTCATGGTTTTCATTTTATATTTTGTTTGTAAAATTAGACTTTGTTTGGGAGTGTGAGATTATTTTTTAAAGTTTTTTTTATTAAAATATATTAAAATGATTTTTTTATTTTTAAAATTAGCACATTAAAACAATTCAATATATATAAAAAAAATTAAATTTTAATAAAAAATTAAATTTTAAAAAAACATGGTTTTTACTGTCTTCCTGAATGTTTAAAACAATAATTAAGGAATGGGATGATAGTTGGAGGATAAATATGTTCTTTTGACTATAATTTTCTTAATGCACTAAATCGGATTGCTTAACACCTTTGTGATGTGACGAAGGCAAAGCATCCAGGATCCAGCTGCCTCTGCATATTTGTAACCTCATGCTACTACTAGAACCATTCAAGATTTTGACCACAGCCATATTCCTAAATTCTAAAGTTCCAAGTTAGCGTATCATCGCAACACGGTTTTTCATCTCCAGACGCCTTGTTCTCTCTGAAAACTTGCCTAGCAACTTCATATTGCTTTATACTTGATGATTTTTATATAATAATCTCTTGTCACAAAACTCTATATATTCCTTGGACCCCACTTCTCCATCCTCTATATAAAGGCTAAATCTCACGATTCTCACATTAATAACCTAGCAAACACACACACATATCTCTTTGTTAGTGATAAATTCTGCAGCTCGATAACATGGGCAGGGACAAGTGGTCATTGCTTAGCCGCTTAAGGAGGGCAATCAAGAAGGTAAAGATCATACTAAATCTTGATGTGAGTCGTTGGCGTCTGGCTTCTATGATTGGTGCTGCATCCCCGAGGAGACACCAGCTTAGCTTTAATGATAGACCAGGGTTAAGGGGCTTTGAAGATATTGATGATGAAGAATCAGAAGACCCGGGTTCTTCAAAGGGGCTACATAGAACCATCAGCTATCAATCAGAAGATGATATTGATAAGAGAGCCGAAATGTTCATTGAAAATTTCCGTCGCCAACTTCAGATTGAGAGGCAGGTTTCCTTGGAGCTCAAGTATTTCCAAGGTTTAACTAGCTTCAAATCGATTTCTCCATGATTCTTTGTGGTAACCCTGAATTTGGTGACGGGACCTGTGTTTTATGAGAGGTTTTCCGACGCCAATTAACTTGATGGGACCTGTGTTTTATGAGAGGTTTTCCGGTGCCAATTAACTTGATGGGACCTGTGATTTTGTTCAGTTCTGGGATTGTTTCATCATTTCATTGTAAAACAGGGATGTTAGATTTTTATTATTTTACGTGTATTCTTTTATTTAAAAAAAAAAACAAATTGGTGTATGAATTTTGTATATAGGAAAGAACATATAGAAATAGATGTTTGCATTTGGATTGTTGTGTGTAAGAATCGATTGGTGTGGTAATTAATATTATACTTTGTGCTGCAAGCTAACTCCGTTGTCCTTATGTTTATTTCGAATGTCTGATAGCCACTCGTTGATGTGGTCGATTCTTAAGCTATCTAAGCTCATCTTTTACTTTTAATTTCACAATAATTAGTTTTGCCTTCTATCGAGATTAAATTCATTACAATTACAAAAATGATATATTCGTATTAATAGTAACTAAATTGATGGTTGGAGTTATATAATTAATTCCTTCTCAATTTTATGTAAATTGATTTTACTAAAGATAGAGTAAAAAGAAAAAACAACCACGAAATCAATGAGATCAATTTTTATTAGGGCAGGGGGGCTAAAATAGTTTGACTTTGAAGATGGAAGCATGATCAATTTATTTATTTATTTTTTAAATTTAATTGGTCACCTAATTAACTCTATCAACGTCAATAACCCAAGTCTATTCAAGTTAATAAATTTTATTTGTGTAAACAATTATTTATTAATATTAAGATTCTTCAACATATTTGATGGAAGTCACAAATATGTTTGGTACTCTCTAAATTCCACCATCTAATTAATAATTTTATTTTAGACTAATTTAGATGGAATCATTACATATGGATAAACTAAAAGAGAAGAAAACGAGCACACGTCGACGCCCAATCCATTGCTACTAGAGTTATTAGCTTGGTTACAAGTACCCCTTATTATCTCATTACGTTATTAAGAGAACAAATAATGAACTCTTTTTCAGTGTAGCTTTTTTTTATTGTTCACAGTTTATTATGAATTATAATAATGTAATTTTTAAAATAATTTAATTTCATCGTTAAATTATTTTTTTATACCATTGAACTTTTTTTCAAATCAAATTGAAGCACAATGGCATGTTCTTTGGGAATGAGGCTCTATTATTTATTTAAAAAGTACATTTTAATTATTCATTTTTTTAGGTTATTAGGTTAACTAGTAACTATAATTTTTAAATATTATATTTTAATACTATACTTTACTTTTCTATTTTTATAGGTTTTTTTTATAAAGGAGAGAGCAAGGTGGCTAGATTTCATTATAGAAAGAGAAAGCTATCATTGATAACGATTTAATCTCTAAAAAAATTAATTTTTATGTTAAATAATTTTATATGATAAGAAAAGTTAAAATTAAGTGTTTTATTATCTTAAAAGCACATAATATATATATATATATATATATATATATTTAAGCTCTGAAAGTTTCTTTATTACAGGTTAATTATGGATTTAGAGGCCATTTTTTGCATTTTTTAGGCCATGAAATGGTAGAATAAGGTTCCAATTATATTTCCTATGTGTTTGAGATAAAAAAATAATAATTAAAAATAGATGTTTAGATTGAAAAGGCAAGAGCCTTGTTTTTTCAACAACGAAAGTGGTTGGATTCGAGACAATCATAATTAATGCATTGACCACTAAAATAGACAACTTGTAGGTCCCATGCAAGCCTTTTTTTATAGGCCAAGCATTAGGCCTAGCTTACTAGGCTCACAGCACCTTATCTCATTTTTTATTATTATTATTATTTTATTTTTTTAATTATTGCTTTTTATATGTATTTTTAAAAATAATTTTTGCATTTATATTTGATTAATACCTTTTTTATATGATTTCTTTGGGTTAACTAGCTTTTTAAAATAAAAATTATTTTTTAATTACATTGAGTATGTTTAATTTCTTTCTGAGATTAGCATAATTTATCTATAGTTTTTTATATTTTATATAGATTAAACTTGTTTTTAAAAATTAAAAAAATATTTTTTTACAGTATTTTTTATATGTGTAGCCCTATATAGATTTTTTTTATTTTATTCAATAAAATCCATGTGTGTGTCAATAAACTCATATATTTCATAAATATATTTATTAAACACAACCCAACAAATAACCTATATTATGATATTAAATATATTGATCTTATTTTTCACTTAATTTTTCTATTTTTATTTTTATTTCTCGTTGATGGATTTTTTTTAATTTATTTACAAAATAGTTTGAAATTTATGTAATTATATGCATTTATAAATTTTTTTATTTACATTTAAGATTTTGTTTTGTTTATAAAATGCATTGAAAAATTCTACATGTTCAATGTTTTTTTATCATGTATTGATATTTTCAATTCGATCATTATTCTTTTTATTTTTTATTTTTTTCTTAACCATTTTTATAAAAAATTTATTGTTTTTAATTTCACCCTTCAACCTAAGTTGATCATATACTATTTTTTTATTTTATTTTAATTCTTACTCTTTTAATTTTTTTTCTTCTTGTTAATGTTTTCAATTTAACTATAAAATTAAAAATCTATTGTTGTCCTTTAATTTATTATTTCTTACAATTTTAACCCTTATTCTTTTAATTATTGTTTTTTTGGATTTTTTCATCTATTTTTTTGTTCCGAGTCATCCTGCAACGTTTCATTTTCTAAGGATTGGGCTTTATGATTTTCTCATGTGCTTCTAGTAAAATAACCCATTTCATAGGTTTAAAAAGTTAGCGAGAGTTAACATCTTTTTTTTTTCTTATTTTTTTTTTATAGTTATTCAACATTGTTTTTTTAAATGGCTTTATTGTTATCTTCAATTTATTTTTCTACTTAATTTTCTCAACTTCATGACTTAGAAAGCAAGTTTGTCAGGTTAATTCAGACTAGCTCGCATTTTAATGTCCAGATTACATATTTATCATGTTAACTCAAATTGACTCACACTAGTGTTTTTTTATCTTTTTTTTATCATGTTTTTTCCTTTCATATTTAATTGGCTAAAAATTAAACAACATCCTAGTTTTGCTTTTTGGTAAAGTTTTTTCTTTCATATTATCGTGATGACATATATATATATATATATATATATATATAATGGTTCGCTATCATTGTTATAAATTCAATTTATTTAGTTGGTCAAACTATATCTTATTGAAAAATATATATATAGATATTTGCGACACCTAAGTATCTTACTGAAAAAACAGTATGCACCTTGAATGTAGCCTGCACACCAATTTAGTCTAAATATATACATCACTAAAACAACCATCAAAGAAATAAAATTAAATAATAGAAAAGAATACAAGACAAATTAATAATATTAGGCAAGTAAGATAATCTTTAAAAGTTCAATTTGATCCTTGAAGTTACTAAAAAGTTCAATTTGATCCCTAAACTTTTTTAATTTTATATTTTTAGCCCCATAAGTTTGGGTATTTAGGTTTCAATCATAATAATTTATTTTTATCATGTATTAGTCCTTGTATTTTGGAAAAAAATCAATATAATCCTTAAAGTGTTCATGAAAGTTCAATTGGTCCTTAAAATTTTTTATTTTTTATTTTTAGACCTTGTAGTTTTAGATGTTTATAGAAGGTGTTTGGGGTTGGAAATTAGGGATGTCAATGGATCCCCACGTGTTGAATTTTTTAATATTTATATTCTATTATTATCAATTAGATATTCATAAATTATTAATTAGGTTTTGTACCTCTTATAAGTATTTATTATTAACTATTATTTATTAATTAATAAAAAATAAAATTATATATATATATATACACACATGCATGTGTGTGTTTTAAGTATTTAAATTTTTATTATACAATATAATATATACATCCCTTAATATGTTATAGGAAGAAGGAAGTGGATAAGGAACAATTTTAGACCCCATTAGAAAACGCGGGTCAATTTATGTTTCTAAAAAAATTGATTTTTTAATTAAATTACTAATTTGTTTTATATTTTTGGATTATTTTAATGTATTGATCTTAAAAATAATTTAGAAAAAATAAAAAAATATTTTAATATATTTTTATATAAAAAATATTTTAAATAAAAAACTACACTTCCAAATAAATTCAATGCTAGTTTTCAATCGTTTTAGGTCTCCAAAATCAAGCATTCGTATCCTTTTTCAAACTGCAAGGGGCGTATATGCGGGCATAAAATGGCCAAACTGTTTGACCTTGTTGCAAGGGAAACGTTCAAACGAGACATGGCATTTTTATAAGGCTACTGTTCAGGGTAACGAAAGTCATTATCCAGTGATAGCACGGGAGTTCAAAGGCCATGTTTTTTCTGAGGAAAACCAATTCCGGGAATTCATTTTCCTCAGTTTCCCATGTGTGGCATCAATATAGAAAACTAGTCAATGGAAACTTAATTCCGGTCAAAACTTAAAACTTAACTTTATCAAAGGAAAGTGTTTTCCTTTTGATAAAGAAAGGAAAACACTTTTCTTTTTTTCATTACACACATTACTCTCAAATTCTCAAATCACGGTCTCTCGTTTCTTCGTAAACAATTAGTAAGAAGCAAGCAGGAACAAGTGAACAAGTGCATTATTTTTCTGGAACAATTGAAACTCTTATTTCAGGTATTTGTTTTCCTTTATTTCCTTTATATGTTTTTATTTTTTTTCCTTTATGTTTTTATCTTCTTTGTTAGATCTGCAAGAATTAAGACATGAATCCTTCATTTTCTTGATAAATCTGTTACCTGTGATATTTTTCCCATAACATAACACAGTTTCTTCTTCATCTTCCCTCATCACATTCGATGTGTTCAAAACAACCCAGATTCATTAAGCAAAACATAAAAATCACATATTTTCCAGT
>NW_011499971.1:567584-568083 GCF_000495115.2 Populus euphratica | reverse complement strand
AGGGGATGAACAGAAACCGAGCAGGGGAAGAGGAAGGGGATGACAGAAAATTTAGGAACAGGGGAAGGGGAAAGGGATGGCGAAAACCGATAAGGGAAGGGGAAGGGGATGACAGAAACCAACAGGGGAAGGGAAAGGAGAAGGGGATGAGAGAAACCGAAACTTAACAGGGGAAGGGGGAGGGGATGACAGAAACTGAAACTTAATAGGGGAAGAGGAAGGAGAAGGGGATGAGAGAAACTGAAATTAAACAGGGAAAGAGGGAGGGGATGACAGAAACCGAACAAGGGAAGGGGAATTAGAGGAAGGGGCATGAAAGTTGATTGCAGGGAACCACCGAGACCGAGAGGAAGTTTAATAAGGGAAATTAACAAAATCAAATATAAAAACGTTGATGCATGATTTTTTTGCCACAATTATTGCTTTATTTTGCTATATTTATAAATGTGCTTGTTTTATTTTGCTTTGATTAATTCATGATTAGTGTTTAATTATATTT
>NW_011499971.1:528841-565129 GCF_000495115.2 Populus euphratica | reverse complement strand
AAAAAAAATTCATCATTATACTTTTTAGATTTCATTCTTTTATTGTAAGTGATTAAATATTTATATTAAATATTTTATATATATATTAGATAAACTTGAAAAAAAAATTAATTCATTAATAAATTATTTTCCAGTTCATTTTCCATAACATAACCAAACACTAGAAAGTGTTTTCCAGTTCATTTTCCATAACACTGCCAAACATTGGAAGATACTTTTCTGGAATTCATTTTCCAGGAATTCACTTTCCTCGGAATTCATTTTCCAAAAGGAAACAACTTTCCTGCAAACAAACAGAGCCCAATATATAGTTTTTTTAATGTACTTTTCTGATTTTAAAAATTTAAATATAAATTGAAAATTTTTATACATATATACAATCAAATAAACTAAAAACTATATATGTTAATAAATAAATAAAATATCATTAACAATACCTAAAAACAACTTAAAAAACTAAAAAACAAATATAAATCAAGATATTTAATCTCGTAAAATAGTATATTTACTCAATCATGTTTGTTAATTTTTATATATTAAAATATTTTATTATTTAATCAAATGATAATAAAAATAAATAAAATTTATTAAATTGATTGAATAAAATAAAAAAAAAAGGAATAATATGCAAAGCTACACATTAGAAATATCATCTAAAAATAAATATTTTTATTTTTAAAAATATAATTTATCTATACAAAATATTTAAAAAATCACAATTAAATCAAAAAAACTTCTTCAAAAATTAAACACACTATCAAAAAATTATCATCATTTAAAAGAGGCTCTCTAAGCAAAGTAAAAGGGAAAAGGGTTATTAATGTAAATATAATTAATTTAAAAAAATATTAATTGAAAAAAATAGAAAAAAAGGTCAGGCCAACTCGCTTAGCCTATTTTATAAGTGCTTGCGCGACTGGACCCCTTTTTTTAATTACACCTAGGGCGAATGATATGTTTTCTATCCTATTTTTTTTTTTTTAAAAATAGACAATGTATTTTCTATTTTGCCTAGATTTTAGTTAATGTGGTAGTTGGAAAATCAAGTTCAAGGTATTTTCAACCAATTTGTTTTACCAAAAACACTTTAGAAACCATCACAAACCAATCCATGACCTTAAAAAACCACCCAAAAAACCAAACTTACATGAAACCAAAAGTCAACTTGAGTTTAGATATGTTTTCTCACGAACTTTCAAGGAATAAAAATATGTTTAGTGGCATAAATTGATGTCAATGATATATTTCTCTCTCTATCACTAAAACTAGTGATTTCTCTCTCTTTCCTCTCTCAATTAAGGAAAAAAAAATAACAAAAATAAATTTTATGTACCAAAAAAGAATTGAAAAAATGTTGAGGAACTGAAATTGTATAATTTGCGTGATTGTTTAAGTTAGAGAACCAATATGCATCTATTTCAAAACTTATGGTACGTCACTCATGCTTGCTATATATTTTTTTTATTTCGGTCCCTTTTCTTTCAATCTTATCTTTTCATAAGTATTCAAAATCTTATCTTTTCAATCAATTACTCTTTAATTAAAATTAAATCACTCAAAAATAAAGTTTAAGGACTAAATTAAAAAACTATAAAAATTCTTATAGTCTATGCATAATATAATGTGAGAGGATGAACAGTAAAAACAATGCTGAATAAAAACACCACACCATTTAGATTATAGATAATATATATATTAAATGATAAGATGATAAATATTATTTATATATAGGTGTTTAATATCAATATATATGTCCAGGCAGATTTCAGTTCAAGTTTAATAATATTTATATTTTATCTATTATCCATCAAGTTCAAAAATATTTACCTATTTGGTCTAGGTCAAGTCATATTAAATTGTAATCCTTACTGGGAATGAAACAACTAAGGTTTTTAGTTAACAAAAAATTCACCTTTAAGTTTTGATAGTTCAAAATTTGACTTTGATATTCTAATAGGCAGCATATTATTTATCCAGGTGAAAGACGTGTTGTCCGTTTTACTTAAAAAACACTTGAAAAGATTACATCTCTTCTCTTTATTTTTATTTTGTTTGAAAAAAAAACAAAAAGCGTCGAAGGCTTGCTAAATTTTTATATTTTAAAATAAAATTCTTTTTAAATGAATAATTACAATGATAATAAAAAGTTAACAAATTATTTTATTATCTATAAATAAGATTAGAGTTTTTCATGGTAATATTTACAATTAATTTATGAATAATTATATATAAATATAATATTTATTTTTTAAAAAAAATATTGCACAAATATTGCACGTGAACATTCAATGATAATAAAATATAAAAAAGTTAATTTTAACTAAATACATATATTTTTTCTCATGAATTTAAATTATTGGAATTCTTGTGCATCTTTGTTTTAATTACCTGAAGTTCTTATTAAAAAATATGTGTTGTTAATAAAAAAGATGTGTTTCATGAAAACAAAATAAAAATACATAAATAAAAAAAGATGATTTTGACTAAGAAAATTATTTTTTTAGAATTTAAATATTTTGAACTCTTTTTCTTTATAGAACTTAAATAGTTTGAACTCATTTGAATATTTATTTTAATTTTCATAGAATTTAAGAAAAATTCGCTTTGAAAATAATTTTGTTATTGTTAACTAACAGTATTCTCGTAACTTATACTTAAAAAACATTTGTATGTAAATATTTTACTTTTTATTGAAAAAATTAACTTTCTGTTTTAATATTTAATTATTGTTAATAATTTATTTTTAAAAAATATCAATTTATATATTCTCAATTAACAAATTTCATGACACCAAAAATACATTTATAATATCAAAACCTTCTTGTTTTATATTCAAAATTAACTTAGAATCTAAACCAAGAGTAGCAGAGACACTATATATAAAGACAAATCAGCGTGGAAAAATAAATGAGTGAGTAAACGGATAGGCTAGATGGACACAGAAACTTAATTTAAAAGAGTTCGAACCGATAAAATTGAGTGCTCACAAAATTGTAAAACAACCGTTTATTTTTTTATTTTTTTTAGCCTATTACAATACAATCATTTTTTTTTTAACAGACGACATCAAATTAAACACTGCTTCTTTTTATATGCATGTCCCTCGAAAAGACACTGCCAAATATTGCTCTCTTTTTTTGGTAACTTTTTTTTTCTCTTTTCCTAGTTCTCTTCTAGCAATCTAGCTCTGAATCACCCCAATTATTTATTACTAGTTATTTATTCCATATTTCATCGTGGATTATAATTTTTTTTTTAAGAAACAATGATTTATAGATTATTTTAATGTATTTTTTACATGAAAATTTAAAACATAAATTGAAAAGAACAGGTAAATATTTAGTTAACTCAATTGATAATCATCTATGTAAATAAACAAAAAACAATTATTAACAATAACTGAAAAAATAAAAAGATGAATGTAAATTAAGATATTTAATTACATAAAATGTGATATTTATTATTTTATATTTACTAAAATTATTTATTTAAATAAATAAAAGATAATTAAAATAGAAACATAGATCAAATTGATTTAATAAACTCATGGTCTAAAAACAATATATATTACGCAAGGCCGAATATATCAAGATTATTATTTAAAAAAACAAATTTTATTTTGAAAAATGATTTTCATCCGTATAAATATATATATATATATATATATCGATGAATTAGAATAATATTTTCAAAATCAAATACAAACTAAAAATTTTTAAAAAAATTTATATTAAAAAAACAAGCAAAACTTGTGATTTAGGTCATGAGACTAGAATAAAATTATATATATAAAAAAACTTAAGATAATTAAAAAAATAATATTTGTAAAAAAATAATGTACAATGATAAGATTGTAAAAGAAAATAAACAAAAAATAGAAAGAATACGAATGACATTAACTTTTTAAATCCATGATCTGGGTTATTAGATTAGATGCAATAGAAAAAATACGAAGCCCATTCTCCAACAAATCAAATATTAAAGAATGAAACTGGAAAAAAAAATTAATTACATAAAAGGATTTTAAAAAATTATAATTATAAGAAAGAATGTGAAAATTGAATTAGAAAATACATTAAAGGGTGAAAATTTTTTTAATTAGAGAATTAAATTGAAATGAAAAATAACTTTAACCAAAGAAAAAACAAAAAAAAGGAATCAAATTAATAAAAAATATAAACTTTGATTGAAGAATGAAATTGAAAGCCAATAAAACTTTACTAAAATCACCAAGGAAAAAAAAAAGCATCAAAATGAAAAAATAACATGAAAAATTGTAATTAAAAGGATAAATTGAAAACAAATAAAATTTTTATAAAAATGATAAGAATTAAAAAAAATATAGACTAAAATTGAAATATTAAAAACAAAAAAGACAATCATACACTTTTCTTAATAAAAAAGAAAAAAGGATGGAAAAAAAATCACCAATAAAAAATCATTCATCATCCATCGTCACAAGTCTTACCTAAAGGAAGAGGACACAATGCCTATTCCAGCAACACATTGGAAGTGCAGGTTTTGGTCACCAAATAATGTCTCATGCACTTTTTTAAGATACGGATGTCGTCCATTCTCTAATATATAATGAGTATGTATTATCAATTTTTTTAAATAAAAAATTAAAATTTTATTATAAAAAAATATCAAAATACTCCTTATCTTTTATGAAATCACAAATAAACTCATGTGAAATCACATAACTTAATTTAATGTTTTTCTTTTATAAAGGCAAATACATATTTTAACCCTAGTCTAAGAAGGGAAAAACCAAAAAACTCTCAATCAACGACTTTACTTTTTTAAATTCTACGAGTAAAGAATATTTTAAATATTTTAAAGTTTATAAAAAGATAAAAACAAAATTATTAATTAACATTTTTAAATTTTATAGACTTTAGAATTAAAAATATATTTTTATTATATTTTTTAAAAATACTAACATGCCATTGAATAATCTTTTATGACCGATGGACTTACGGAGAAAAAACATTAAATTACCCTCAACATGAAGGCTTCCTTTTTTTCCCATCAAATAACAAATTAATAATTTTGCTATAGCAATCCATTCATAATAAATTGTGTCTCCCACTAAACTGAAAAACTCATGTAATATATTTCCTGTTAATCTGCATCTTTTCTTTCCTTTTTGAACACAAAAAACCAAGCCCCTGGTATTCCTGGGGATCATCATTTGAAGTACTATTTCCCAGCAGATCACTGGGAACAGCGTGCACTCTATTTCGGGGGTCAATGGTATTGCTTTGCATTCAAGTGTGGTGAGCGACACGTCAGGTAAAGAGGTCTCGAAGCCGGCCATGTTCATGCCAATATACCTAATTACGAAAAGGTGACCAAGTAGCTTTTGCCATGTGCAAGCGAAGACCGAATAACGTCCAGCCAAATTTATAGGCCCAATCCCACTATCCCTCACTGCAAAATCTTATTTGCATTTGATTTCCACAGGCACGAAGACGTATAGTGCAATCCCCTTTCTTCATGGAAAAGGGGAGCTAACCTACGGAATAGACTTTAAACTCCTTGATTTAGGCCATATAACAAGAAAAGAAAGGCCTAGTTTGTCCCAAGATCCAAGGACATAATGGTACATTCAATGGTATGTTTTCTTCTCCCCTCTGATCAAGACCTTTTTCCTTAGTGGAATAAAAGTCAACACGGTAGTCTATATCGCACGTAATTGCCAATTTAATTGTACTTTGAATCTAAGAATACTTGGAATTCATCAAATCATCACTACATAACTTCTTCTTACGAAGAGCCAGAGCAAGGGATCCGAGAAGCAAGTGACAATGAAGAGCACCTCAAAGCCAGACCGGCACCGCTTCATTCTCTACTCTTTATTTTTCATCTTCTTCCTGTGTGCCTTGGCTACCATCAATGGAATCCGATTTGATAGCTTGTTAAGTTTTGGTAGATGTGCTCTCTCCAACATTCCATCTCAATCCTCCGCTCCATCTTCTAACAATTTTCTTGCCGTGAATTCTTCAACCTCTAGTGATGATATTCGCATACTTATAGGCGTTCTAACACTTCCCGATCAATACCAACGTCGACATTTTCTGCGCCTCATATACGGCACCCAATCTCCGGTGGGAGCACAGATTGATGTGAAGTTTGTGTTTTGCAATCTAACCAAGGAAGACCAGAAGGTACTTGTTGCTCTTGAGATAATGCGGTATGATGATATTATCATCCTGGATTGCAAGGAGAACATGAACAAAGGTAAAACCTACACTTACTTTTCAAGCTTGCCAGAAATGCTGAATGACACAGATAGACCTTACCCTCCTTATCATTATGTCATGAAAACCGATGATGACACATATTTCCGGTTAGATAATTTAGTGGGGTCGTTAAAACCATTGCCCAGAGAAGATTTGTACTATGGTTATGTTATCCCATGCCCTAGCATGGACCCTTTCGTGCATTATATGTCTGGCATGGGATACATGATCTCATGGGATATTGTAGAGTGGATTAGAGATTCTGAGGTGCCAAAAAATCATTTGGAAGGGCCAGAGGATAAAGTTTTTGGTGATTGGATCCGAGAAGGCCACCGTGCAAAGAATAGGTATAATGCTAAGTGGTCTATGTACAATTTTCCTGAGCCGCACACACAATGCACGCATGAGCTTTGGCCGAACACAACTGCGGTTCATCTGCTGAAGAATCAAGAGAAGTGGATCCAAACATTGAAGTATTTCAATGTTACTAGCAATCTCAAACCTTCTAAATTGTATCATATACCTTAGGCAATACCTTCATTCAATATTTTGTTTTAGATTATTTGAATTACACTAGGAGTTTTAGAATTCTGCAAGTCTAATTTTGACTTTGATTGGAGTTCATAATTTGCTTTTCACTTTCTATAGCTGGTGATCTCATTCATGTAAGTCGAACATGTGAGAAAACATGAAGGGCGCACATATTTGGTGCCCCAAGAATATAAAATGAGCCATTCAAATTATTTCATTGTTGATCGTGGATCAGTTATCACTGCATGTATTCTTTTCTAGTTCTTCACTTCTGCAATTGACCAAGGAATCGAAATGTCAAAATACATGAATGCATGCTGCTAAATTTGCCTTAGCCCATACAAACCAGACTTGAACTTCAATTGTCTATTCCTTAGGCTCAAGTGACTCGGTTTATTTGGTCGGGTTGACTTCAAGAATTTATTTTAACTTTTGACTAAAACGAAGTTGTTATTTTTTATTTGTATTCTTTGTACATAAAAACATCATTTTATTAAAAAAAATATTTTATTTAAAATTAATATAAGTTTACTCAATACAAACAGGACACGAACTTCAAGTCAAGTTGGACCCAAATTAGTCCTATAAATATGATGCCAAATCAAGCTACCCATTTTAATTTTCAACTATTTGTTCTCAATGTAATAATTTATTGATTTAAAGGTTGATTCAAATTGAATTTTATTTTAAATTAATTTAAATTTTAAATATATCAATCTTGGATTAATATAATTAATCTTGAGTAACCTAAACAAATCAACTCCAAATTTTTTTTAAAATTTTTATCTAAAGTTAATAGTGATTAATTTTTTTAAAATTCTATTCAAAACCACTCATTTTATTAAAAAAAAAAGTAAAATAATATTATTTTAAAATTATTTTAGTTTGCTTAACAATTATATTCACTATTTAAATTTTGAGTGGGTCAAAGAGAAACCTCAAACTAATGTAATAAATATTTATAGTGTGTTTAAAAGTATGGTAATAATTATTTTTTAAAATATTTTTTATTTTAAAATATATTAAAATAAATATTTTTTATGTTTTAAAAATTATTTTTACACTAACATATCAAAATAATTTAAAAATAAAAAAAATATTAATTTAAAATAAAAAAAACTTATTTTTTTTTTTAAATACTTTCAAAACACAATTTAGAAGACACCCTTACCCTTATCTCATATCTCATTCCCAGCTGCCCATTTCGATTTCTCAGGTCACCAGTGTCACTGCAGAAACCCCTCTCACTGGCCTGTTACCTGAATCCCTCACAGTCAAATAAAAACTCTCAATTTATCTTAAGAACCTCTCTCCAATCGAGATCCGCGCCTGTTCCGTCCTTTATCTATCACCAACCATTAAAGTAACCTAATCACCCCACTCGTGTCCCGTTTTTGACCTTGGCCTTCCCTGCCTGGCCTTGCTTTGGTCCCTCATTACTCACAACTAGACCAGTGCGCCATTCAATTTAAAATACCACATCCACTTACTCTTCGGCAATACACATATATAACCTGCCTACTGATTCCGCCGCCGCCGCCGCCGCTGCCGAATTTGTCGGTGATCGTTGGCGTGTTCCATTTCATTTCGTTTTCTTATCTCCTGTGTAAGCATCTCTCTGTCTCGTGTATAAATGAGGGAGAGATTTGATAGATGTCGTATTTAATTACTTTTTCGTTAGGGTTGTTTTTTCACTCATTAATGCATCATCATGAGTTTTAAAATCAGTGTTACTACTTTTAATCCAGTAAGCACCTGCAATGGCCATGCTAATTGCGAAGAAAACATGTCTGTCTAGAGGTTTTGAAATCCAACTAGTTGATTTGGAAACTTCTGTAAAGTGCAATCTAATACAGAGTAGAGTAGTTTAGGAAGTCATCGCAGTGCTTAAATGATAATGGAAATGGTGGGTGCTTTTGTTTTATGATTGGTTCTGTTTTACTTTAGGATATAATATAATGCTTTTCGTTCTCATTTTGATGTTAATGGTGGTTTGTGCACCTATGTATGTAGATGCAGTGTTTTGCAAAGGCTTGTATCGTTACTATCGTATATGCCTCAACACAAGTGTTTTGCGAGGGCATCTATCATTTTCTCGTGTTGTTTCTTCTTTTCTTTCCTGTGTTGTTGATAAATGGCTTCCTTTTGGTCTGTGGCTCATGTGAATTGTCTTGGTTTTACAGGGTATAGTTGGCAAATCATTCTTCCTAATTAAAGATGGGCAGCAAACCAGCTCCATTTTCAGATATTGGCAAAAGAGCCAAAGGTATCTTTTATATGGGTGTTTATATGTAACCATGTAGTTTTATTTTCTTGTGATACCAGATGCGTGTTTGGATGCTAGGACATGGATGTTTTGATGTGTTCATCTATGTGCTTATCTGTGAATGCCTAATGGTTTGATATGGAGTTTCCACTATTGAAATTTTACCTGAGGTTTGACCTTTTTTTATGGCGTGACTAAACTTTGAGAAAAAAACACTTTTTTTTTTATTAATCTGTCAAAGGGAAAATCAATTCCAGTATTTATTTATTACACAAAGTAATACACTACATCACTTGGATTGAAAATATGTAACCATAACCTTGGACTTAAGGTAGCAATCCTTCCTGTAAAATGTTTGTTACTTTTTTTTCTTAGAGAGAGTGACTTTTAATGTATATTGTCTCTCATTGTTGATGCTGTGTTGACTGAATTAGGCTTTTACAAATTTGCTTTAGCTATAACTTCTGATTTTTCGCAAACATTGCTTATCTCATGCAGACCTCTTGACCAAAGATTACAACTATGATCACAAGTTTACCCTGTCAATTCTGAGTTCTACTGGAATGGTACCATTGAATTTACATCTCCTTATTCACTGCTTTTCATAATAACATTTGTTTAGGGGATATCTGTCTGGGTATTTCAGATTTCACACCAAAATGCTTTGTATATGGTTTTACATACTCTCTTGTTAAGGCAGTGAACTATTGATCTATGTGTGTTTTCTCCTTGAAATTGTAAATGTTATACATACTAACTGTTGATGCTTGCAACTCACTGGACTAATATCTGATACACTTGATTAGAATGTCGAACCACAAGTACTTTTAAATGATTTATATGTTGAGTGTTGGGATGCATATTTGAGCAGGTGCAAATCCTATGGTTCGATTCTATGTCCGCTCTAAGTACATGTTTGACATTCTAAGTGTTAAGATATTAGTGAAGTGTTAGGTCATGATTGGTTATAGAAACTATTGACTAACGCCACAAAAACTATCAAGCTGGATAGAGATAAGAAATATTCCTGATCATGTGAGAAGACATATCTTTCAAATTGGAATGAGTGTTTAAGTGTTGTGCGCATGGAAAGAAAGAGTGTGTTTTTGAAACAAAGCTGAAAGGCCATAAATGATTGAAAATGACTTGGTTTTGCAAGGTTAACCAAACTCAGGAGAGATCTTCTTAGTCTTGATGACCTTGACCAATATCAACAAGTTAATGAAAGAAAGAACCAGATAGATTTTCTTTCGGAACTCATTCTCATGTATTTGCTTTCATTCATTCCTGTTGTTTATCTAAAGGAATGGTACTTTAGATAATCCAAATGACTTTTAAGGACACCAGTCATTGAATGTATCTTCAAACATGTTTGGAATATTGAAGCTAATTAATGAAAGAGATTAGGTAAAGTCTGATTTGGCATGCCAGTCGATTATTTAGAATTTTCTTTTCTCAGTGTTAAATATTTGATGTGGGAATTGGGCATGCAAGGTTGTCATAGTGCTCCTGTTTTTCAGAAAATAGGACCCCATTCATAAATAAATTTTGATGTTATTGTTTCTCTTAAAAGAAGAAGCATTTAGAGTTCGAATGATGAGGTTGTGATGCTATCTAATAAAATATATCTTTATACTGCATGTGCAGGGGTTTACAGCCACAGGTTTGAAGAAGGATGAAATTTTTATTGGTGATATAAGCACCTTGTACAGGAGCAAGAATACTGTTGTGGATGTGAAAGTTGATACCTATTCCATTGTAAGAAAGAAGTTCTTGTAATTGATCAGAATTTTTGGCTTTTTCACTCACTTAACTACGATTGAATTCTTACTCTTACCATGGTCATTTGGAAATATAGTCAATGCTCAATTATTTGCATTCAGGTGCCTTGATGGTATGCTGATCTGTTTCTATGTGTAACTCTTTGACAGGTGTCTACCAAAGTGACTGTCAATGACATTTTACCCAGCACTAAAGCAGCATTTAGTTTCAAAATACCTGATCACAAGTCTGGCAAGGTCAGTGCATTTTAAATTGTGCAACAACAAAAAAAAATTATGATAAGAATTTGCATGCTGCATGTGCATGGAACTGTTAGGGATGCATTTGTATTGGAAGTTACTTGTTCCTTGCATGACTTCCCAGTAATTTTTCTTACTTTCAGAATTTGGTAATCTTGTTATCAATCTGTACTTTATAGAGCCTTTCCATGTTGCTTAAAGTGGAAAATCTATCTAGTGTCATTCAGTTGATCCATAGCTGGGTAATGGCCTTTTCTTTTTACTTTTTACGAGTCATACCATACTACTATTCACTGTGACATGCAACTCATCCTAAAGTTTTAACCAACAAAAGGAAGCATAAAGCTGAATGAAAATGGAACTTAACAAGCAAGTACTACAAATAAATAGTATTTTCCATGGTTGTTTTCCGTAGTTGGGTATGGCTAGTGATGGAATTAAACAAGTGCTAACATCATATAGAAGACGAGGGAAAATGCATGTGATCGGATTAAGCTTAGATCTAATAGTATCCTAATCATATAAATAAGTGAAAGGTAAAATTTCAATTGAACTTGGGACTTCATGATTGTAGGTGTTACAATATCATGTACGATCATTTTCCCTCATAGAACATTGTTAGTTATTTTTCATATTTAAAAAAAAAAATACAAGGCAAAGTCATCATGAAATTAATCGTCTGCTCTTGCTCTAGTTGATAACCACGTACTTGAAACACACACCAAAAAAAAATAAAAATTGGGGGTGTTTGGCCTTGAGTTTCAACCAGCTCTTTGTCAAAATTTGAAATTCGTCTTTGCTTCAAATTATTTTTTTTTAGTGTTTTTTAATTGTTTTGATGTGCTGAAATAATATATATATATATATTATTTTAATGCATTTCCAAGCAAAAAATACTTTGAAAAACAATCACTACCACACTTTCAAACATCCCATTGAAGAGAATAAATCCACAATTATCAATCATGCTTTAATGATTCTCATGTTTGTGCACATGAAAATCTTTCAAGGTTTGGTAGATGATGTTGGTTCTTAAAATAAAGCCCACTGAGCTTTAAAGGTTGGTGGTTTAGAGGGGAAAAAAACTTGCAACTCCTCATCTACAATATCATTAAAAATTTTAAAGTGTGTGATGGAAAGAAAAGGATGGTTAATTAATCTGCCAGCAATGGCATTTATTTATTTTTTTTGAAATGGGCTCCATAAATAGTTGTCCCTACCATGAATGCTGGCATTTTTTTTTTTTTGAATTAGCACCAGGTATACAGGCTAGGGCCCGACTAATCCTGGGGGTGCACAGGCCCTTGGCAAGGAGTTTCCTACAATTGCACCATGGTTAAATAATGGGCTTTGTCCAAGTCTGATGGCCCCATGAAATTGTTTGCATCTGGCAAGAGTGGGATCTTGGAAAGGAAGCACACTGCCAATTCCCAGGCCATCTCTGCTAGGCCAACTCCATGGGGTCATGAATGCTGGCATTATTATTGTTTCCTTTCTCTTTTATTATAAGAACTAATATTTGGGCCCAATTAGTCTGAGTGAGCCATTAAGTTAAAAAGGCCCAAAATATGGTTGGCATGTGAATTCAACTGTTCCAATGTGCTGAAATGCCAAACAACAATGATTTTATAACATTGCAACTGTTTAAACGCTGTAACATGGTTAGCATATTCCAAATCCCAAAATGTGATGATTTTAGTGTTAAAACACTTTTTTAACAACCATGGTTGCAGCAATGCTGAGCAAGAGTCAAGTTTTTCCGAGACAGCAGCAAATTAGCATGAGTTTTTAATATGTAGAATGATAATCTGAATGACTTTGTATCCGGGATTCTTCCTTAAACTACATGTGAGGCTATAGTACTGAATTGAGGCAGGCAGATTAGATTACTCTTACTCAGTAATGACTCTGCTGGCTAGCCCCCAAGTTCTCTTAAAGGACTTTCTGATAGTCTGAGTCCAAAGAATGCACAGGAAAAAACTCATATTATTGAAGACACCTTCATTTAGTGAAGTCTGTATCTCCATGTTCTACTTAATTTTTCCTAACATCAATCATCTTTCCAATAACAATGAATTACAAAGGTGAAATAACTTGTGGCATTTTTTCCTTGTGAGTGAATGAAACCTCCTTGCTTGAAATTTACTAGATTTACATGAAAAAATGAACTAGTGGAAAGAAGCACCTGTTATGTTTTAAATTAACTGGGAACAGGTTTGAGATTCTGGTAGAACATAATAACCAAGAAAAGCTCGTTAGATTTCATTTTGTTGTAGAAGTACTTGCTAATTGTGGATAACCTTTATGAAATTGTGTGCTGAAAATCTGACTTTTTTCTGTCTGTTGAGTCGCAGCTGGATGTGCAGTACCTTCATCATCATGCAGCCATTGATTCCAGCATTGGCCTCAATCCAAATCCTCTTTTGGAGCTCTCAGCTGCAATTGGAAGCAACAATCTTAGTGTGGGTGGTGAAGTTGGATTTGATACTGCTTCTTCTTCATTTGTCAAGTGCAATGCTGGGATTGGCTTGAACAAGCCAGACTTCTCTGCTGCATTTTTACTGTAAGCATACGTAAAGCTTGTTCTCTCTTGTTAAAAGAGTATTTATTCCTTCTTCTGTTTTAATATTTTATATGTCGTGCCTTTTGTCTTAAAAGGTATGAGCTTTTTTTTTGTAAAATTTGCCAAATTGTTATTTTTCTATGAAACATGGACACCTAATTACCCATGCAAAATGCTTTGTATTTTTCCTGCCAAGCTGAGTAATCTCCATTTAAAGACAAAATGAATATTCTTAAATCGCAGTAGTTACAGTATTAGATTTGTTAGTAGTAAAGGTACTTGTTCTTTTTTAGTATAAACTCATCAGAAGCAGCTAAATAATTATTCACAGGCGCTAGGAGTTATTATTGTTATTACATTTTAGGCCTTTTCATGTCTTATTGGTGTAAAGTTTGCTTTGACATGCCTTTAAATTGAAGCTCGACTTTGCTATGTAGGACGGACAAAGGACAAACTCTCAAGGCATCTTATGTTCATTCAGTGAACCCCTTACATTCAGTTGCCGCAGAAATGACTCACAGGCTTTCCTCCTTTGAGAACAGTTTTACCATTGGAAGTTCTCATGCAGTGGATCCATTTACAGTGGTAAAAACACGATTCTCTGACAATGGCAAGGCTGCAATGCTATGCCAACATGAATGGAGACCAAAGTCGCTTATAACTTTCTCAGCCGAGTATGACCCAAAGGCCACCCATGCGGCAGCCCCCAAGTTTGGCCTTGCTCTTGCTCTCAAGCCATGAATGTGAAACCAACTTTTATTCTGTTCAGCAACTTGAATTGAAGAACACCGGAATCCTGTTATATTTTTTCCAGAACCCGAGGAGGGTTCAAGTTTTTACCTTGTACATGTAGGTAAACCAAAAGATCAAGTGAATGGTGAAAAAGTTCTCAAGTATTGTTTGGGAGATTGAACCCAATTTTGATAAGCTTTCGGAAAAGAAACAAGAGATCATAATACTATTTTTTGCAATTGAATTCTCGAGGATGCAGTGTAAAGGATGCTTAATCTCTCCTGATATTTCAGCCGCGTGATGCCTCGTGGAATAAATGTTTTTACTTTTGCCAGCTGATTCACTGCCCTAATATAATTACTGGTCTGTTCGCGTTACTTTTGTATTCTTATCAGTAACCATGTGTGCAGACGACTGCCATGATTCTGGTAATCCAATCCATCTCTCCACTACCTGATCTGGAAGAGGACTAGGCCAGCTACATGATTCGGACCTTTTCCCTCTAGTCTTCTGAATTTTATTTTATTTTATTGAAAAATGAAAATAGCATAGTTTTAAAAGAGCTTTTATTCTGAATTATGATTTTAATATAATCGTGGTTCTGTTTACTGCTTCAGTCAATATAATTGGTACGCAGCCATGTAATTATAACTGCTGCTTCTTTTCATATGCTTCCTTCCAGCTCATCATAAACAATCCATCCAAATTACTCGGCAGATGCTTTTTCTTTAATTTCTAGATTATATATATTGAAGAAGAAGAAGAGGGGAAGTTGTCTTGAAGGAGAGGTAGGGACTGGGGATGGGCCAATCCTCTTCTTCATGCTCGTGCAATAATGGCCATGAGATTTACAAGCCTATTATCATTGGAAAAAACAACAGTAATATTGACGGGGACGGCGACTTGACCTAATGTCTTCCTTTCGAGTGCTTGGGCAGTGTGTCTAGGAAGCTTGCCTGCCTTGACAGGAACTCTTGCTCCCTGGTTTGCAAGAGACGGAAATGTGTAGATTCGAAGTCAAGAAACCGCCTTCGTTCCGAGTGTCTCCATCCCTGCCTTCATTACTCTCTCGGTTCAACACTGTCTCCATTCTGTCTCTCACGTGCCTCCCGCAAGCTACTCAACATAGACTATGCTGCCCTCAATTGCATTCCCATTTTTCTCTCATCTTTCACCGAGTGTGTACCGATTTTCTGCAGTTGTTATTAGCGTTGTTTAATATAGATATTAATAAGGTAGTTAAACCACTACTATTTTTATTGGCAATTAAGTAAAAATATATTATTTTTTTAATATTTTTTTTATCCTCTGTGTTATATGCTGAAATATTTTAATAAAAAACTCTGCTAGTTTTATACAAAATCCCTCGTCTTTCGGAGACCAGTGTGTGCTTGAATCAGTCGAATGGAAATCGGATATGAACTGATGTCTTCACCAGTATTTACAGTGTACATTTGATAACCTGGGATTTGAAAATATTTTGCCTTGACAAGCTCCATTGTACCGAATCTTCTGAGTTCTCATTTAAGCGATAATGAATTTGTACGTTAATTATACTTCTAGGATTTATTAATTATTAATACTATAAATTAAATTAGCTTGGTTAATTATTGTACATCCACTGTTCACCAACATTGGATCCTTCGGATCCCTAAAGTTTTTCTTCCTTTTCTTTTTTGTCATTAAGTTTTAGGATCCTTCGGATCCCTAAAGTTTTTCTTCTTTTTCTTTTTTGTCATTAAGTTTTACTTTTTTTAATGTAATTGCTATCTTGTTGGCATAGTTTCAAGTGTTAGGTTTTGTTTCATTTATATGTTCTCACATGTGTAATATTATTTCTACTTTACATTACGAAATAAAATTAAGGGTTTGGCTTAAAAAAAGAGTAATGAAAAGGATTGAAATTAAATGAACTGAATTAGCTTGGATATTTATTGTAAATGCACCGTTTACCAACATTTATTTCATTATTCATAGCTTTTTTATGAGAAATCTAGTTTTTAAAAAGTTTATTTAGAGCTAATTTAAAAATGCAATTTAACTCATTTTTTTAAATTAAATTTTTTTATTTAAAATTTATATTTTTTAGAATAGTTTTGATATATTGATATAAAAAATAATTTTTTAAAATAAAAAAATTATATTAATATATTTTTAAATAAAAAATATTTTAAATTATAACTACTATTATAATTCTAAATAAATCTTTAGTAGTTGCTTTATTATTGAGAAATTGCATTTATTTTATTGGCATTTATTTTCCTGATTATAAAGTATTTTTCTAAAAAAATAAATTTTTTTTGTTTTAAATTATTTTTTATATATGATATGTTTATATAAAAAATAAATTTTAATAAAAAAATATTATTTTAATATATTAAAAAAACAATTTAAAAAATAACTAACTTTCCATAATGCATTTACAACGACGACGTTTTCCAGCCTCCCTCCCGAAACACACAAACAAAACCTTTCCTTCACGATCCATAAATTAAAAACACCGGATCCTCTTCTCTCTTACGATCAGATCTAAAACAGAACTACCCTTTTTTCCATCACTTTCCCGCGAAAACAAAACACCACATTTTCCCGGAAAATAACCAAAAAATGTCGCACAACAGCGACACGATCCCTCTCCACGCATCTTCTCAATCAGACATCGACGAGATCGAGAACCTAATCAACTCCTCCATCCAATCCAGTCCTTCAACAGTCCTGCCCGCCCGCCCACCAAGCCCTCCCCGAATACCCGTATCCACTTCTCCCTTCATCCAATCAAATCTCCCTCCACCTCAACCGAAACCACAACCCACCATCCAGAAACCGCCATCCATCATCCCTTCCGCCCCTCTACCTCCTCTCCCACCTAGCTCTGGCAACTCTGCCGGTGGCAATTTTTCTGCAACCGGGTTCGGGTCCCCTCCGAACACGTTGACGGAGCCAGTTTGGGATACCGTAAAAAGAGATCTTTCTAGGATTGTGAGTAATTTGAAGCTGGTTGTGTTTCCTAACCCGTATCGAGAAGATCCGGGTAAGGCTTTGAGAGATTGGGATCTGTGGGGTCCCTTTTTCTTTATCGTCTTTCTGGGACTCACTCTTTCTTGGTCCGCTTCTGTTAAAAAGGTTAGTATTTTTTTTTTTTAACAGAATGCCTTTGATTTTGATCTAGTTGGTTTTTATATTTTTTATTTTTCACCTGTTTGAACTCTTTTAGGATATTTTTGGTAGCTTAGAGAATGAAAGAATGGGAATTACTAGGAATGAAAAGTTTTTAGTCATTTTGATTCTGTACAGATTAATGGAGTTGGTGATAAGGCAGAGAGATTAATGGAGTTGGTGATATATTTAACTATAAATTTGGAGATGAGGTAGCCATGTTGGTTTTAGAACTGCATTGTGGCACCAGGCACATGATAGGATCTGAATGTGCTTCCACATTCAACCACCGCCGTATGATGGGGGTGTTTGATTGAATCTGTAATGTTTATAGTGATTTTTTTTAATGGTTATGATCGTTATTTCAAGCTTGGTGGTTACTGTTTTAAAAAGCTCACCAAAAACTGATGAAAATGTCTGCATATTATTGTTAGTTTGTGAGACTTTGTGGTAGAACACTTGTTTTTTGTTTTGTACATCATAGCATTGGAGTTTAAGAGTCTTTTGTTTTGTTAGCTCTACTTATTTGTCCCTTCTGGTGAATTTGTGGAAAATGTGGAAGATAATTTTTCGAACATTCTTTACAATGCCATGCATTCCATGGTGGCTGTGACCAAGATATAACACCCTTGACAGTGAAAAGTCGTGTGATCAGGAATGCATTCTTATAAGATCATTCTACTTAATAGCTGCTAGTTACATCCAAGATGTATAATTTTTGAGTAATCAAAAACAGGGAACAATGAGATTTGAGATTTCTTCCCGACAAGTAAACTGTTTCATGATCAATTCTTGTGCTTTGTGGTTTCATGTTCATGCCAATGATTGTGATATTCTTGAGGGTTGTAAAGGTAGGGTTTGAATGAAGTGAAAAATAGGTCTGAATTTTGTTGGTTTTTTTTCTAGAAACAATGGATATTCCAAGTTCTATGCCTGGAGTAATTCAAACATTTTAAATGCCTGGTCTGATTTCTTAGTATCAGACTTGCATCATAAAATCTGAAAGATGGTTAGAAAGCTTATAAACTTTCGCAAAGCTTATTTCAATCCTCGGAGTAAAACATCATAATTAGTTAAGAACAATTTATTGACTTAGTTAGGTCTTCCTGATTCTTTAAGGACTTTTGACTCTAGACAGGAAACTTGGAAATATGAACATAAATTAACTATGATTGCATAATAAGACCTGAAAACATTAAAACATAATGACAGAAGCCCATTTCACACCTGTTTAAGCTGAAAATTATCAAAATATTGTAGACTCAATTTTTTTGTCAAAAGAAAATAAATGAAATGGAGTCATAGGTTTTCATATGCAAAATAAATGTACAATAGCAGTTGATACTAATGGAGCAAAACTTCAAAATAATTCCAAGTGGCTCTAAATTAATTTGAAAATATTTAGGGTTTGTTTGATGTTGGTGTTGGTTAGTGTTGGTGTTGGTTACCCTACTCCAAAAAGGCTTGGTAAGGAGAAGCACACTCTCCTATGAAGGATTTCCCCATCAAACGTGATGAATGAGTACAGCACACTCTCCTATGAAGGATTTCCCCATAAAACGTGATGAATGAGTTAAATAGGTCTGTTAGTGATACTAGCACTTTTTTCTGCTTTCTAGATCAACATTTCAGCTTTTGATATATAAGCTATTGTTTGGTGACAAATAGTAACATGTTCAGACAACTTGCTTTGTCTTTGCTATATGGTGGCCGCAGAATTGATTTTTGATGTTCGCATGGTGTTTCACTGTTTGCTAAGCATCTTTTTGCTAATCCACAGTAGTCTCTTGTCATATGAGAATTGAAAATTTGATCTTAGAAAGAAAAGTAAGGGAGCATCTATGCTTATCAACTGATGTATGGTCATCACGCAACAACTGACAACAAGGCTAAGTAAACCCTTGGTTATTACACGGGGGCACTGAAGCATTTGTATAGTGACCAAAAAGCAATGCCAAAACATCTGCTTAAAAAATCAACGTTTTGATATTTAAGCCTGCTTTTTTGTCAATGCCTTGCAACATTTTGTCACCTTTTATATGTTGACTAGTTATCATTTCCAAGGAAGAATGTGCCAGATAAATCAGAAAGGCTAGTTGGAAAATAAGTGCTCCTATGTGATTTTGGTGTTGACCTGTGATTTATTTTTCGTTGCATTTTCTACCTCTGTACATGTCTTTTCATATTTCAATTGTGGCAGTGCTGAAGTTAACCCTGATGTTCTTGCAAGATCTAGCAATGGGCAAGTTCTCATCATTGCCACGAATGTAGCATGTCCTATGTAGAGAGAGACTAATAGTCTCCCATTCTGGATTGATGATTTTAGCTGCCTGTCTTGTCCATATGTTTTCTTTACTCTTCAAACAAAGCATGTGGCTTGTTATTAGAGCAAAATGTTGCAAGTTTTGTTCAGTTCTAACAGTTTACATGTCATTTTCCAGTCTGAGGTGTTTGCTGTTGCATTTGCACTGCTTGCAGCTGGTGCTGTAATCTTGACACTGAATGTCCTGCTGCTGGTAATAGCTTCTTCTCGTTCTCTTTCCATGAAACACAATCATACATATCCCTCCGTGTCTGTATGCTTTTACATGCCACAGGATTGAACGCAGTTGCTAGCTTTCATTCTTGGTTTATTGCTACTTTTATTTTAAGTTAAATATTATTGTTGCGTGGAATGGAAAAATTCAACATGCATTGACATACCATCATGTTCAAGGTTTGGTAATCTAAAAGCCTGTCACGTGTCTGCATCACAAGTGATTTTCAATTTTGCTGTTTCAGGGTGGACACATAATCTTCTTCCAAAGTCTGAGCCTATTGGGTTACTGTCTCTTTCCTCTAGACGTTGGAGCTCTCGTCTGCATGTTGAAGGACAATGTAATAATAAAAGTGATTGTAGTATCTGTGGCACTGGCTTGGAGCTCGTGGGCTGCCTATCCTTTCATGAGTTCAGCTGTCAACCCAAGAAGAAAGGCTCTTGCACTTTACCCTGTATTTCTGATGTATGTATCAGTTGGTTTTCTCATCATCGCCATTGATTAATGCATTGGCAACTCCCATTGTTGGGATTTTCCGTAAACAATTTAACTCACAGCAGTACATAGGAATTTTACATGGTGGTTAATTTTCTTCTCATGTTACTGTATTTTTTTGACCCGTTTTTGACTTGAGATGTCTGGAGATTCAATCTGCCAGATATTATATAGTTGTATGAAACTTTGATGTGGTTTTGTACCCTGTCCATGTCATTTCTGAAAGTGGTGTCTGTCCTGAAGGAAATGTCTTTCAGGGGGAAGATAGATCTTTCAGCTCGATCTCTTGAATTTGTTTATTTATTTTTATTTTTTTGCCATTTTTATGCTTCTTCTAAAGATGTGTTGTTACAGTAACAAAAATCTCACGACTATTCTGCTATTATTTCTTTGCATTTTTTTAAAAAGTACGTACTATCAAGTAAGAATTTAAAAAGAAAAAAAGATGCAGAAACTTTTTAAGCCTAATGGGGCTTCTTTAAATGTTAGTGTGAAGGTGGAATTTCCCGAGTTTCGTGGCTTCAGGAACATAGCAAAACCTTGATGTTCAAAGAAAGGGGGGGAACTTGATGTTCAAAGAAAGGGAGAGAGAGAGAGCACAAAAATGCCTAGTGGTAGATTCTGGTTTGTAACTTGTGATTTGTTAATGACGCTGGAAAACGAGATGCTGGTTCTCATTGAGCTAGAAAACAAATGTTAACCATGATTCTAACGGCATGTCCTTGTGTTTCGTTAGCCACTCTGCAAATCAATAAGCCTTTTCTAACTTAATTGTATATTTGAAGTATGAGTTTTTTTAAAAATAAATAAATGCTTTTTATTATTATGTTTTTTAGGTTTTTTATTTATTAGAAGGGAATTTTTTTATAATTTATTTTTTTCTATTTAGTATTATTATGATTTTTTTAATTTTTTATATAAAAGTTGTAATAGTCTTTTGGTAAGTGTAGATATTAATAAATAAAATTAATTATTTTAAGAGTTTTATTATATTTATTATGTTTTTAATTTCTAAGGGTTTTGACATGTAATAAATATTTTTTATGTATGTTGCAAAACAACAATAACTAGAAAAAATTATATAAATAAGACATGTTTATATAAAAAAGAATAAATAAATTCTTTCTCAAGAAAAATACATTTAGGCTCTAGTATTTTGTTTCTGAATACGTGACTTGCTATAACCGACTGACTAATAGAGAAATTTTTTTTAAAAAAAATATCTTTTAATTTTCTATTATGATGATTATGATGTTTTTCTACTTTTTTTATATATTTAAAGAGAATATTTTTTTTTAATTTAGTTTTTATTATTCGATATTATTAGGGTTGCAATAAACTTTCAGCATGCGGATATATAACAAATAAAATTAAACATTTTAAAATTCTCACTCTACTAGTGATATTTTTAGTTTTCAGAGTAATAAACTCTTTTACCATAAGCTTCGCTTTATTTTGCGCAAAGACGTCCTCATGTTTCCCATCATTGTTATCTTTCTTCAGATAGTGGGGCAAGACATTGAAAGAAGTCCCGAAAAATCCCGCTAGAAATGTAGTTGATACTATTAATTTAGTTCTGAATTACTGATTAGTAGCCTTTTCGTGGAGAGTTGAAGAGGTGTAAATCCATGAAAAACACAAGCAAAGCACCGCACAGTAGTCAAATGCATGTCGCCACTCGGCACTGCTCGTTGCAAGATTAAAATGTAAAAAACTGAAGTCAGGAGAAAGAAATGAATTCCAAAGATATGCCTAAGAAATGAATTCCAAAGATCTGCCTAAATTCAGAAATGAATGAATTTTACCTATAATCATACAAGAAGCAATAACGAGAGCATTCCGACAATTTTCACCTGTGAGAATGCCATGCCCTGTGATCATGGGGTACTTCAGAAATATAAAGCGGGGTGATATTTGAATTTAACTCTTCATAACTTTTAATTCAGGTGAAATTTCATGTATGGGAAACTCATACCTCTTTTAAGATGCCTTGTATAAACAGAGACAGTGTACTTTAACAGAATGCGTTGTAGTAGAGTACAGTTCAATGCATATCTTTTCTCGCCAACATTATGTTTTATGCATTTGATTATTTGCTTGTCAATATTACAAGCAATTTCTTCTTTACAAAATTGCACACCAGCTCAAATTCGACTTTCATGCACAGTGCAGACAATAGCAGCGCAGCTCATCATTATGGTAATGTAGAAATTTTGGAAACCACACTTGAAACATGGTAGAGCTATTTGAAACAATGGAACTTGCCCAACACTCAATACCTGAAACGTTCTCTGTCATTTGAATTTCCAAAGTCATCTTCAAGCACGTGTAGAAGCTCTCTGTAAGTTATCCCATCCACAAGGTCTTTTTCTTGCCACTCCTTCAACAAACTCGTGGCCTCCCCAACCCTTCCTTGCCTGCACATCTCATCCAAGACTGTCTTGTATGTGATTAAATCAACTGACCTATGCTTATCAATCATCTCCCACAAATAATTCACTGCCTCCCTAACTTCTCCACCAAGAGCCAAAGCATTCACAAGTGAGTTGAATGACTTGTTGCTTAGGACAAATCCTTTTTCCTTCATTTCATCAAACAACTCTCTAGCATTATTTGTTCGGCCTTGAGCACATAATCCATGGACCAGATAATCATAGGAAAATGAGTTAGGCAAGCACTTGTAAACCACACCCATTTGATGGAACACTCTTAAAGCATCATTGACATGCAATGATAGAACATAGCCCTTTATCATGGAATTCAAAGAGAAAATATCAGGCTCGATCCCATCATCCACCATCTGCTTAAACAAGCATCTCATAGTCTCCATATACATATGATTTATATAAGAATTCCTGCCCCTACTCAACATTGCTGTTAAAAGAATATTATATGTTTTAATTGACGGTCTACAATCTAAGTTTCTACTACTTTTCATGCGCTTAAATATATTCACGGCTCTCGTCAGCTTCCTAGCTTCAGTAAAATAATAGATAATTGAATTGTATAAAGCCTCATTACCAATATGAGGAACAGCGAGTAGTTGGTTGACAACATCATCCATCTCTTGGTACATTTTGGCAATTCCAAGCTTCTTTATAGTAACATGATAAGTGGATGCATCATGCCTAAACCTATGTTGTTGTGATGCCCAATTGAAAAGCTCCAAACAGACTAAAGGATCATCTTCAAGAGTTATGCTACTGCACAATTCTTCATTGGTGAATCGTGATGGGAGTTGGGAAATTGCCCGTTGAAATTTAGCTTCATCAAGAATAGGCCTGCTGTTGGCTTTTGCTCGTTTATTATTTCTCTTTCTAAAAGATCTTGATGGGGCTTTAGTCGAGTAAAAGGTAGAAAATATGGAACTTGGGAGAATTTGTGTTTGAGTGAAAAGATCTGTATCTTTCAATTTTCTGGCAGTGGGGTTCAAATATGAAGAAATAACTGAATATCGGGCCACTATGGGAAATGGAAATTTAGCCAAGTCTTTGGAATGAAATGTGTTTATGCAGGACGGTGGACTGATAAAATGTTTTTTAGAGAGGATGTATCTCAAGCAATCTCCACCAATAGCACCCTTCTTGTCCCACATCTTGGAAACTACAGGAGCAAACCAAGAAAGAAAGAAAATTACTTACAGTTACTCTCAAGAAAGCAATCAGAAACAAACTCGCATACCAGGAAATATTTGATCATGTAAATGCCTAAACTGGACGCTCTATAACACAACAATAACAAAAAAAGGGCATCCACGGTCACCTCCAACCATCAAGAAGGAAAGTAAGGAAATGGAGAGAATTAGGTCCTCGTCATTAATTGAAATCTATGGTTAAACTAGGAGAAATAATAAGCAGAGTCTCAATTTCTAAACCCAAAAGTTCAAATATTAAAAGCAGACTGTATATTATTTGCAATAAACTTATACCACAGATACCCTGCAAATTATCAACTTGAAATCAACAAAGCTTAGTATATTAAGAAGATATAAAACCAGAATCATGAGTTGTTCATGAGGATCTTCATGAACTCTTTCATTTTTATTACATTCCCTGCCATTCCCCTCTTTCATTTTTATTACATTCCCTGCCATGCCCCTCCCCCACAATCGAGTTGTTGCAGTTGATATTAACACTCATTTTCATGAACTCTTTTACTAATCAACATCGATCTCTGTATCTGTGTGATACCAATGACTAACATAGCTATCTTCTGCATGCTGCAATGTGCATCCAAGTAACCAGCTTGTGAAGTTAATGGTCATGGTACCATGTAAAGGGAAATTATTTGTATATTGGGGGTTCCCCCCCCCCCCCCCCCACCCCACATAAACATGAGACCCGCTACGAAAATCATCTATGGGTGTTAGAGGGGGAGTACAACTCCGGGCATACTGAATAATTCCTCCTAAAAGGTTAACTATGTATACATGCATACATGATGATATGGGCTACCAACTTGAAAACTTGTAACACCCACCACCCGTCTCCCCATGGGAGTTCTGGATTCAATCCACCAAGAAATACACGATAAAGGAAGCTTTCATCATGGCAGTTGTCAGCGGATAGACACACAGGCTGTATTGATAAATGTTATAGATGCAAGAAAACCAGTCTACTTTTTAGAAACAAAAAGGATACTAGGAAGGAAACATTTCCCTCGTTCATTAGAGAGATTAGCTTATATCCAGGTCAATAAGGTCCTACTCGTAAACATTTTAAAATTACAGGAAAAATGAAAAACACAATTCCATAAGCAGTAAAGAAACTGCACACAGAATTCATTATTCCCATCACACAAAGAAAAACAAGCAATAGATAGGCTTGATATCAAATGAGGCGAATGAAAAGCGATCCTAGTTAACCAAGAGTCAAGAAAAAAAAAACGAAGGGATGAATCCATGAAAAAGAGGGACTTACGAGTTTGAAGGAAGAGAGAAATGCGAGTGGAGGGAGGTGAATTAGGGTTTCGATTCTTTCCTTCTGTCACAACTGAAAATTGAGATGGATGCTTGCTTGCTTCTTCTAGCTAAGCATTGCAATTTGCAAGAAGAAGATCCAAAAATCAGTGCCAAGTCTCTTCTCTTCCGTTGTTTCTTTAGGTTGTCTGTAATTTTAGACTCCATTGATGGGCTTATGAAGCCCAGGTAGTGGGGGTAAACATTAAACATTGAGTCAGGTGCTGAATCCGAGGCCCATAGACCCATGAAAACGACACATGCCCAAAAAAACTATGGCCTGAACAAGTAGCAGCTTACACAACGGATGGATGTATTTCAGTACTGGGGGAGAAAGAGAGAGAGTGTGTTCTTCATTTTTATTCGATGATTTTTTCGTGTTGGGAATGTGGATGAGAGGAATTGTGAGAATTACGTTAAGAAACTTGTTAGATAAGGTGGCTTAGTGGGGTGATCTCTTGGTTCAAAGCTGGAAAAGAATCTGGAGCCGCATTGCTCAACACCCACCCACTGACCTGTCTCCTTGCAAGAAGTGAGTGGAAAGCAAAGAGGGATGTCTAGTTCTTGGAAGCTGGGGATTGGGATAGTTTGGACACAGAATTTGAAGCTTATATATGGTAAATGGGAAGATTTATAAGCACAGAAGGACAGCATATTTCTCAAAAAGAAAAATTCGCAGGCAGGCCCAGCTCGAGCAGAAGATTGAGATGGTGGGATTCGAAGGCATTGTTTTTCTTATGGGAGTGCA
Organism: Populus euphratica; assembly: GCF_000495115.2. Lineage (NCBI taxonomy): Eukaryota > Viridiplantae > Streptophyta > Magnoliopsida > Malpighiales > Salicaceae > Populus > Populus euphratica. The sequence goes on along the minus strand of NW_011499971.1, from coordinate 538,878 downwards.
GTGCTTGAATTCATTCAAAGAACTAATTAGATTGTACGTGATCACAGATGTAGATGACATCCTGAAATTTCATTTTCTTCTGTCCATCATCTTGACCGGAACTCCATGCTTGAAATTGTCAAGAAAAGCTTATAATCATTGATTCAATTCAAAAGTAACTAGAAGAGTTGACGGCGGAGCTAGAATTAACATCCGGTCAAGTCAGAAATGCTGGCGGGAGGCACCTGAATATTGTCCCACCGGTCCAACAAAAACCACACTGTTTACGAATTTTATATTGAGAATCTCTTGCCAGGCGAGGTTTAATGTTTGAAAAGTATTTTAAAAAAAAATAAATATTTTTATTTTAAATTAATATATTTTTAATATGTATTGATTTTAAAAATAATTTTTAAAAAATAAAAAAATATTATAAACATATTTTTTTAATAAAAAGTTTTTAAAAATAATTATAACTATACTTTTAAACCATAACTGCACATTAAGACCATGTGATTGGGTTATCATGATTATAAACTGCAAATTGGCCTAATAATAATGGGTACAGAGTGGAATGGATGCCAATAATAATGTGAAAGTGCAATCTGTGTATAATATGCCTGGATCCGCTTCTTGCATGCTACATAAAATTTGTTTGTTAAAATATTTTTTATTAAAAAATATATTAAAATAATATTTTTTTATTTTTTTAATTGATACATTAACTGATATGAAAATATAAACAAAAAATTAAAAAAAATATTATTTTTAAAATATTATTAAAACACAAAAATAAAACATGTGGTTGAGATTCCATATGTTTATCGACCAAAAAGTTAAGAAATACCGTTAAATGTTGGAGGATTAAAAAAATATATTTTTTTAATGGAGATAGAATATTAATTGAAAAATATAATTTCTTTAGAAATGTGTTTTAAAATGTATTAAAATAATATTTTTTATGTAAAATATTAAAATTAAAAATAAAAAAAAATATTTTAAAAAAAAAAAACATGATTCAATCTAGATTCAACCTAAAAGATAAAAACAATTATATAAAATGCAAATGAGTCCTTTTAAAAAAAATTTAATTTTTTTAATTTTCAGTGGATATGTTTTTAATGTTTAAAAAGTATTTTAAAAAAGTTTAAATATTTTTATTTTGAATTAATATGTTTTTATGTTTTTAATATGTATTTATTTCAAAAATAATTTTTAAAAAATAAAAAAATATTATAAACATATTTTTTTAATAAAAAGTTTTTAAAAATAATTATAACTATACTTTTAAACCATAACTGCACATTAAGACCATGTGATTGGGTTATCATGATTATAAACTGCAAATTGGCCTAATAATAATGGGTACAGAGTGGAATGGATGCCAATAATAATGTGAAAGTGCAATCTGTGTATAATATGCCTGGATCCGCTTCTTGCATGCTACATAAAATTTGTTTGTTAAAATATTTTTTATTAAAAAATATATTAAAATAATATTTTTTTATTTTTTTAATTGATACATTAATGAAAATATAAACAAAAAATTAAAAAATATTATTATTTTTAAAATATTATTAAAACACAAAAATAAAACATGTGGCTGAGATTCTATATATTTAATGTTGGAGGATTAAGAAATACCGTTAAATGTTGGAGGATTAAGAAAATATATTTTTTAATGGAGATAGAATATTAATTGAAAAATATAATTTCTTTAGAAATGTGTTTTAAAATATATTAAAATAATATTTTTTATGTAAAATATTAAAAATAAAAATAAAAAAAATTATTTTTAAAAAAAAACATGATTCAACCTAGAAGATAAAAACGATTATATAAAATGCAAATGAGTCCTTCAAGAATTAATGTAAAATTATACGTACGCAGTTATCTACTAATTTAAATATATGGTTTGAGATTAATATTCTTCAGCCATTTCTAAATCATAAATATCATAAATATAATAGCAATAGAAGTTTCCTTAGATCTTAAGGCTTTTATAAAATAAATAAAAAATACATGACGGCAAGGGCTATTAATTAGTTCCATAATAGGTATGGTATGAAGGGTTCATAATTTTGTTTCTTATTTTTCAGAATTTTTTTTAAAAACAAAAAACTGAAAGAAAACCATGTTGGTCCCTCAACTTTATAGTATTGATTTATCAAGTCCTTTTTACAATAAGAGTTGGTGTTGATAGGTCCCTCTTTTATTTTGACACAATAACCACAAATCAATGTTAAATGAATCCAGTCGGAGTTTTATCCACTGAATGCGAGTCCATTGTAATTAATTAACCTTCTAACTATTTTTTAATGCTTAATAAATCCTTCCTCCACTGTCAATTTCATGATCAATCTTACCTCTATCGATTATTCAAAGTCATCGTAAATATAAGAAAAAAAAATGACTGTCAATTTCATGATCAATCTTACCTCTTATCAATTATTCAAAGTCATTGTAAATATAAGAAAAATAAAAAATAATAATATGAAATATAATTTACATTCTCGATTCATATTCAATTTAAATTCTGAATTATTATTACGATTTCTTAAGATGCCTACAAAGAATTAACTTTAAATTCTTAATTTCTATTTTAGTTTATTTTTTTATAAAAAATTATCAAATCTTAATTATTAAATATAATCCATCGAATGACTTGCTAACTCGTTGAGCATTGAAAATTTCAAATAAATGTTAAATGATTATTTTTTTTGGTCATTATTTTTTTACTTCAACATATTAATTTATTATATATGGCATTTTAACTTGATTTTTTTTAATTTATTTCTTTTAGAAAACAGATATGATTATATCGCTAAACAGACTAAAATACTTCAATGCAAAAAGTTACTAAAAATGTTCAAGATAATAGTTCTAGATATTTAAAATAAAATAAAATTTCAAGGTGTTATTTTGGGATAGGAAGAAATATGGAATTTTCCATTGCATTTCTTCCATTTATAGTTATTAAAATAAATATTTTATAGCTAATATTTTAATAACTTTTCTATAACTTGTTTTGCATAAATAATTTTTTTAAAGAAAAATATCAATATAAATAGTTAACCAGTTATCAGCTTAATACTGAGCAAAATGACAACACAAAACATGTCTTCAGACATAAATTTTTTTTAAAAAAAAATATTTGTTTTTAAAAGAACTAAAAAACAATCTATATATTTTTAATCACAAAATCCTCTTTATTCTTCAATTGTAACAAGCTAGTCACATTTTATCAATCTTTTAAATATTCTTGTGAATTGCTATTTATGTTTCAAATTATTTCATTGGTTGTTAATTTGTTAGTCCATGATGTTATTTAATAGCAAAGACTCGTTTCATAAAGTCTTATTTGGTTAAATAAAACAATTTTAACATAAAAAAATTGGCATTCAAACATTACTAATATATTTATAAAAAAAATAATAACTCAATTTTAAGGAATAAATAAAAACAAAAAACAAAATAAAGCATCTTAAGGCAACTTGAACCAACATAAAAAACTTGTAACTTGGATCGTGAGGTCAAACTAACCTCATAAAAAAATTCAAAAAATAACAATGGTCAATTCTCAACAATCTAAATATAGATGGATGGAATCAGAAGAAAAAAATAATTAACAAAAAAAAACCCAACAAAATAAAAACTTGCAAACCCATGTAATGTCGTGAAACCTTATGAGTTAAGTCATGCAAATAGAATAACCTAATAGAATGAAAAGGAAGAAAAATGATGAAATTTTATTTTAAAATTAATCTAATTTTGAAGGACAAAATAAAAAAATGATTAAAAAATTAATCGAGTTAATCTACCAAATCTATTGTCTAGGTGATGAGATCGAGGTAAAGGAAATCAAATAAAATCATGATGCTGATTTTTTAAAATAAACAACGTCAAATAATTAAATAAAAAAAAAACATAAGTAAAAAAAATGATGTCAATCCATATTAACTTCTCAACTTGTAACCTAAGTCATTAAATTGAAAGCATCTCATTTGATATTAACTTCTCAACTTGTAACCTAAGTCACTAAATTGAAAGCATCTCATTTGAAAAAAATTTATAAAATTTAATTTTCAATAAATCAAATATTAATAAATTATTTTTTAAAAATTATAAAATTTAATTCTCAATAAATCAAATATTAATAATTTTTTTTTAAAAAAAAAGTCATTGTGAAAAAACCTACAATAATGATTGATGAAAATTGCAATGGAAAAAAAACCAAAAGAAACACAAAAGTTAACGTGGCTCAACAATGCACCTATATTCATAAAAGCGATTAATTTTTATTTTTTGCTAAATCAAAATAGAGTTGTATAGTATGTATTTATAGTAGACCCTATACCACCTAAGAAAACCTAGTTGCTCAAGGAATCTTAACCATCCAATAAGTATTAATGTTTTTTCTTTGATACCATTTTACCATATCATGGGGCCATTTTCCTTGCACGCCAACCTATTAATCGTCATTAGCAATAAACATAAGAAATAAATCTTAAAGAGATTGTTGTCGTTGTTCCACTTCTCTTAGTACACTCCACTCTATTTCTACTTTTGCATCTATATATGAGTCACAAATTATAAATAAAAAATATTAATTAAGATAATATAGATCAAATTTAAAATAAAAAATAAATAAGAATACAACTTATAATTTTGAATTAAAGAGATGAATTGAAAATATAAATCAAATTCATAAAAGGATCCAAAATAAAAAAGCAAAATAATGAGGATCAGATTCAAAAAATAACAAATTACAATTATAGATTCAATGATAAAATTAAATGCATATCAAAATTTAATAAAAGAGTAAAGAATAAAAATAAAAAATAAAAAAATAAAGATCAAAGTTAAAATAATGATGAATGAGAGGATAACTCTGATATTTTGAATAATCAACGTGAATTTCAAGAAAAAGAGAAAGTGAATTTTAAAAGGAAGAGAAGGAGAGAAAAAAAACCCGTCATCGACACCCTGTCTTATAAATGACAACATGTGTCCTCCCATGTTAAAGGAGATGTCTCAACATTTCCAGCGATATTGTATGGATGCCAAGAAACATTGTACGTGTTGTAGAAAACTACTGGCACATCCCACCTACTAGCAAGTAGATTAATTTTTATTTTTAAATTATATTTTATTTTTATTAAAATATCAAATTACTTCTCAATAAACTTTATAATAACTAAAAAAGTAGAATAAAAAATAAAAAAGAACCTTTGTATACTAGTTAAATAAGTTTTGTTTTTAAAAAAGTAATTTAGTGTTTTTTTAAATGAAAAAAAAAAAACTGTTCCCAATCATGATGATGATTTATAAATCTGGATAAATCTTACGAAAAGATTGTAATGCTCAAATAATTAACTCATCAATTATTTTTTTATCATAATAAATTTATCATTATATTGTTTCTATAAATGACTAATTCTTTTATAATGAATAGTGTTTTTTAATTAGCTTTTATAATGAGATAATTATATGTGAGTCCACAAAATTTACAAACCCAAATTGCTATGATGATTAATATATAAAAACATTCTTAAAAATACCACCCAACCACCTTAAACCTTTTTTTTTTTCCTTACAGATAGAACACGATGACGATGAACACCAATATTTGGCCTCTCTTTCTCGGAATTTCCTTCTCTTGCAGTGGTTACGGCCACGATAGGGCGCCAAAACAGAAAAATAGATACAGTGCCAAATCCTCCTCTGATTCGCTTGGTCAGGATAACAGAAATCGTATGAAAGACACGTGTCCTCCTGATATGTCCAAACAACAGGTCAAGGCAAGCAGCCCATGTTTTAAATGAAAGTTTTTTGTATCTTGGTCAAGTACAGGTGGCAAGCTTGCCAAGAGAAGCCCCATCAAGGCAATCTGCTTCGCTAATTGGAGTTACAGTGAAGTCAGTGGCTTGGCAGGACCTGGTTTTAAATGTGCTTGAATTATAAAATGGTTGAGTTTGTAACATCAAAAATATGAATTTTAATATTTTTTTTAATAATTATAATATGTTAATATTAAAAAAATATAAAACAAGATCATTTTAACGCTTCAGAAAGAATTTAAAATTTTATTTTTTTTACTTTAAACTAATTATTATTGTGTTTTTAGATTATTTAAATATTTTGATATCGAAAAAAATTTTAAAAATAAAAAATTATTTTAATATATTTTTAAGTAAAATAATTTAAAAACTAACAGTTATCATTAAAATAAAAATTAATCCGATCCAAACAATTAATCCATGTATGATATGCACTTAAAGAATTCTTAACTAGTAGACTTCCTTTCTAATAAATAATGGATAAAAGCATGTTTGGCCTAGTGCTGCTTATAAACAAAGCACTTCGGATCGATTATCAAAAAAGCAAGGAAGATCCTTTCTTGTTTATTCTAAAAACAAACATATTACTAGACTAATCATGATTAAGCAAATTTAGAGAAAAAGAAAACCATAAACATGCTAAATTTATAAAATGGGAAACACCTGTTCTATATTTATCTGAGATCGAGGCCAGTTCTAGTAGTTTTCTACTCACGTTTTGTGACAAAAAAATTCCCCTGGCCCTTTGGTCCCTCCAGGCACATGCATGCACCGATTCCCTGGTGTGTGTGCAGGCAGTAAGGGACCGTTTGGCTGGCAAGGGCACGGTATCACTGTAAGCCTTGTTTGGATTCCAGTATGGGCATGAAATCGTACGGTCAAAACTGCCTGTAATCTGTATACCTCCCTCCCTGTAGTTATAATTGACATCGACTGTTTGTTTGTTTGTGACAATTATATATTTGGTTTACGTGAAGATGAACAGATGACAATATTGTGTGTACGGCCATGATCTGTTCATGCAGAAACAAAATAGTAATTGCCGTGAGAGAGAGGGAGGGATCAGAAGGGTTGCTTTACTTATTGGGCGAGGTTTTCCTTTACTTGTAGGTGTGGGCATGTGCTGGTGGTGTCGTGTGCTTTCTTTTTGGCACGCAGGTGATGCAAGATGGCTCAGGAAAACGAGCCCCGATGAGTATTCTCTCTGGACAAGAACAACACCATGCAACTGCAGAGCTTGGGGCAATCAACCGATTGGACTCGGTCCCTCTCCATATGTCTCTCACTTGCACTGCTGTCCAAGCAAAACAGAAGAAGACAAAACCAGATCCTAGAAAGAGAGTTGATTTTGATTCTTACCATTTTGTCTGTAGTGCTATCCTGTTGAATCTCTCTCATTTACGAGATGTCGTTGCAATTATCGGGGGGGTTTTCGGATTTTTCTGAGAATTAACCCGGTTTGAACAAAAATTTTGAGAAAATTATTTGGAAAACAGTGTATTTTTTAACAAAAACGTGATTGAAAAAATAGTGATTTTATTAAAAATGAATAAAAAAATCAAACCGTAAAAACTAACATTAACTCTAACCTTAAACTAACCCTAATCCACAACCTTAAACCTAAAAAACAAACCTTAAATATTAATACTAATCACTAACACTTAAAACAAACATTCATGATCAATAACTCTAAAAAAAACCCTAACTAAATACAATAATTGTTTTTGGCAATTTTATTAATATTTAGGTTGTAATTGTGATAAAGGTGAGATGTGTTTTTTTAAAGATAATTATTTAAATTGTAAAAAATAAATCTAGGACTCATTGCACGGTCTTGATTTGGAAAATAAGAATATATTGTGGTAGAGGCAATTACTAAAAATTCTTAAAAGACATTTTAACCTAGATCTCCATCAACAAAACGAATCCCTAGATTATATTGAGTTCACACAGTCAATTTGACAAGATGCTGACCAATTATTTTACGCGAGATTTTTCTTCAACCACTAGCCTCAACGACCGAGACAAGACCTTTCTCCCTTGTAGCCAACCTAACCACCATCAATTGCTCCTTCGATCTCTTCATTTAATCAAAATACCACTTGTAAGACACCACTAGAGTCCAGCCCCTACCAGACCGAATTAGTTTCACAGCCACCATGATAAACCAACCCATAGTAACCCACTGAATCTCCACCAAGACCAGCCACCACTCAACAGCTCCTCTCCTTCACATCAACCCAAACAACCACTACAACAACCACCACCCACACCACCTTGATCTCTTCTTTTTCTCTCGTCAGAAACAGCCCTGGCCAGACAACCATTGCCTTTCTCTCCCTCACTCTCCTAGCTTTCTCATCTTATCGAAACTAGCTAGGATCAATCTTCTGCTTACTCATTCTAGGATCAACACTCTCATTGTAGGATCAATCGGCTACTTACGTACTTCAAAATCTTCTTATTCGTCAAACATCATCATCTTGTTATCCATATTCTCTCCCATCGAGTACATCACAATAATATTTAACAATCAATTAATTTGATTGGTAAAATTAAAATTTCTGTACTTTGCATAAACTACATGAAAATATATGTCTTGACCAGGCAAACACAAATCACTGATTGTATTGGGCGAGGTGGCTGGCATTAACAGATCTAATTTCGTATGAACCAAACAGATTGGGGAGAACAAAATGCTTACCTTTGTCGATGGAAAAGAAAAGAGAGATCCAATCACAGAGAAAGCAATGGTTTGACTCGATGGTCTGCAAATGCACATTCTTGAGCCATGAAATGAAAAGCGAAGAAGATAAATTCACACGGATCTTACTAGGTTATTTCTTTGAATATCATAACGGGTGTGAGAAAAAGCTCTCAACAAATGAGATGGGGTTATCGACTTTTGTTTCACATGTATCTGTTTTAGGGTTTGAAGTTTGAACGAGCTAAACATAGAAATTAAAAACAAAGAAGAAGAAAATTCAAATCTAGCTAGAGGAGTGGTAATGTGATAGATAAATTGTTTATGATATATTATAGTTTGATTTTTTTTTCTAAATTAAAAAATTGTCAATATGTAAACTGTAATTATTTTTCTTAAATGACTAATTGATGGATAATTTTTTGGCTAAATTATTTAAACTTTAATTTTTATTTGAGTATCCTGAACTGTTTTTTGATTAAAAAACAAATTAAGCCCCTTCGTCCAAGTTTACATGTTTTTATTAATTTTTCTTAAATCACGTGTTTCCACAACACTTTTTGTGTTTTTGAATTATTATTTATATATAGTCAAAATTAATAAAACAATATTTTTTATAAAAGTTAGTTTGAGTATTTAAATACAAAAAAAAAATCAAAGAATAGGTTCAGTTTAATCCAAATTTTTTTGGTTTAGATTTGATTCAGTTTGGTTTTTTCAGTTTTAGGCTTATAAAACCGAAACTGACTGGTTACTCTTGTCATAACCAAATTTTTGATTTTATTTTTATTTTTTTTTATTTACTAAAGCTTGTTGATAAAATAAAAAGTAAATGAAGAATGAATTACAATTTGAGTTAATGAAAACATGATTGGAAAGTTTAAATATTTAATTAAACTCTTGACTAGTTTAATTAATTAAATCAAGGGTTTAATTGGAGAATTAATAAATTTTGATATTTAATTGAGCTTGGGATTAAGTTAATTAATTAAATTAAAAGAAATTGAGGAATTAATGAGTTTGAGGACTTAATTAAATTTTGATTTAATTAATTAAAAGAATCAGGGGTTTAATTGAAAAAATACCAAAGTTTGGAGGTTGTTTAGAGAAATTATCAGAAAAGTAAAGTTCAAGGACTAAATTGAATAGTTCAGAAATTCAGGACTGTTGTGTAAATAACGTATCAATTTAGGGATCTAATTGAAATTAACCAAAAAAAATTAAAAGGAATTTTAATTGATTAAGGGGTCCAATTATCGAATTTCCAAAGCCCAGGGGTCAAATTGAAAACTCCCGTTTCCAGCCAAAACGCTGTTGTTGCCATGTCTTCTCCATCCCGAGTCAATAGGGAAGTTTCCGATTCAGCAGGGGAGCTGATAATCTGCAACAAACCCGATCTTGGATAACATCTGTTGCCAATAATCTCGTTCAAGGATTCCATAACACAATCCTGCAAAGACAGGACTGGGGCAAAGCCAATTTCTCTATAAAAGGGAGAAGAAAACCAGGCGTGA
>NW_011499971.1:528131-528470 GCF_000495115.2 Populus euphratica | reverse complement strand
ACTACCAGAGTCAGGAATAAAGTTAATAATTTATTTTATTTTATTGTATTTCTCTTTTACTTAGTTACATAAAGATATACATGCATAAATTTTTTTTATCTGATCTTTTTATTCACTGACGCCAGAGTCGGGAATATAAAAGATACTGAGTTAAAAATATTTTATTTTTATTTTTTAAAAAAAATATAATAAACTGATTTTATTTTTTTTATTCACTGACGCCAGATTCAGAAATAAAAAAATGATGACTTAGATTTGTTCACTTTGATACCTACATAATATTTACTAACGCCAGAGTTAGAAATATCTGTAGTCGAATATTCACTGACGCCAGAAGCA
>NW_011499971.1:517349-528045 GCF_000495115.2 Populus euphratica | reverse complement strand
ATATTTACCAACGCCAGAGTTGGAAATACCCGTAGTTGAATATTCACTGGTGCCAGAGTCAGGAATATCACTCACAAACAATCATAGTATAAACCAACAAAAAAAAAATAGCAATTAAAGACAAAGATCAGCAATGCAGCCTGCCTTTGGTAGGACGTTTAAGGGGTGATAATATCTTCCCTTTTACGTAACCAGTCTCGGACCATTAGAATCTATGTTGACCAGTTAGGGTTCCTAGTAACCATAATACTAGGTGGCGACTCCTTAAACAAAGACAATTCCCCATCAAAGAACAGGATGCCAGAAATCCATTCTTTCCATTCCATTTAAATTATTTTTAAGGCCGCCGCGATGTCGGGTGCGACAACTCTAAATAATTCTTGATAATTTTTAAGCCTTTTCTTTCCTGATTTTTCAGCTCTAGATGATAATCATATGAAAAGCTAAAATGGTATTTTTTATCACAGAAAATTCATCTCTACATATCTATTAAAAAAACCAAAAACATTAAAATTGATTATTTAAAGATTTTTTTTCCATAACTTTTCTCAATATTTTATTAAAAAAATTTAAACTATTAATATTAAATATATTAAAATACAAATAGATAGGTTGTTAGAATGATTTTTTTTCATTGGAGAGCACATAAAAGAACCATATTTGCACTGCTAAAAAACCTTAATTATATCAACAATTTGTCTTTTTAAATAACTTTTGTTATTTGAGATGCTCTAAAAAAACCTAAAATAAAAAATTCGCTAGAAAATCTATGTTACTACAGAAACTTAAGCGGTTAAATAAACATCTAAGATATAATTTATATTATTTACACTTTCCCTCCTAATAAGTACGGTGGATAGAAACATTCCAATTCTAAAGCAAGAGCTCCAAGATTTGAGATAATTAGCTACATAATTTGCGCTCCGTTGTGGACTGTAAAGTTTTTGTAAAAAAAAATAAATATTGAATATGGATAAAAAAATTAAAAGTGTAAATCAAAAGGATTTATTAAGATATTTCATTAAATAAATCTATAATTATTTATGTAAATAAATAAAAAAAGTCATTAATAATAAAAAAATTAAGAGATAAAAGTAAATCAAGGTATTCAACACACAAAATAAGACATTAACCTGATTATATTTATTAAACTTATTTATTTAAATAAATAAATAATAAATTTACATCCTAAAATACGCATGACCTAAAAGATAAACACAAATAAAACTAAATGAATAAACTCATGTCTTAATAAATGATTATACAAGGCTGAACATATCAGCAAAATAAATATTTTTATTTTAAAAAATAAATTATATATAAAAAAACAAATAAAATAGATTAATTAGAATAATATCTTTAAAAATAAAATACAAAAAAAAACAATTCAAAAAAATTATATTAAAAAAAGGCATGGAAAACTCATGACCTAAGTTATAAAATTAAGATAAACTCATATAAAAGATACAAAATATAATCACAAAATTATTTAAAAAAAAACTAATGCAGAACAATAAGATCATTAGGAAGCTGAATCTCCAACAAATTAAATGTTGAAAGAATGAAACCATGAATAACATTAATTACACAAAGAGATCCAAATAAAAATGAGAGGGAAAATAAAATATAAAAAAACCTCATTAATTAGAGGGTGAATAAAAATTTTCAATTAGATGGTTAAATTGAATTGAAAAATAGAATGAGGATCAAAATAGAAAAAATAAACTAATAAAAACTTTGATTTAATAATGAAATTAAATACCAAAAAAACTTCAACATAAGGGCCAAGAAAAAAATTTAAAAATAAAACAAAACCGAAATGAAAAAAATAAATATAAGAAATTGAAATTAAAGGATTAAATTAAAAAAAAACTTATACAAAAGGAATAAAAACAAAAAAAATTAAAAGAATGAGAATTAAAATAAAAAAAACAAAACATATGAGAAATTACAATTAAATGACTAAATTTAAAAAAACCTATACAAAAAGAATAAGAACAAAATAAAAAATTAAAAGAATGGGGATTGGAATAAAACAAACAAAACATATGATAAATTATAATTAAAGGATTAAATTAAAAAGAAAACTTCTATAAAAAAATAATAATGAAATAAAACAAAATGAGTACATGAAGTGGAAAAAAAAAATATAAAGAGGACACTAGTGTCCTTGACCTGCAGGAGATTGCAAAGATAAAAAATAATCAATAATAACAATCTAACTACAATATATCATTACACATCACATCCTATTAAAAAAAAAAAGGATATACTGGTTTATCTAAACTATATTTATTGTTATAATAAAATTCTCAGTGAATTTCAACTTGTTTTTTATTAAAATTTATTTTTTTAATTTATTTTTTATATTTTTGAATCATTTTAATCTATTATTATTAAAAATATTTTTTTAAAATATACATTTTTTTCATGTTTTTTAAAACAAAAACTCCTTTAAAAAATAACTATTATTACAATTTCCACGTCCTAAAGCATTTCAATTGAACATGCGGATAGCCCAAAGTCCAAGCTAGACCCAAGCCAATAAAAGCTGCCCACGTCTCTGCTTTAGCTGAAGAACAGACTCCCAAGTTAACTGAAAATCATCCCCAATAACCCTCCCCACTAGCTAAAACTGGGTTTCCTTTTGCAGCACCATCCGTATTGACCTTAATCCACCCAGCTCTAGGACAAGTCCACCCAATTAGCCGTTTTTCTCTATTTATTTTCCAAACAATGTAAAATATTAAATTATTTTTCACATTTTCATATTTATTTAATGCCATAAATTTATTTTTTATTATAAAACATTTCCTTTTTAGTTAACATGCTTAAATTTTTTATGATGCTTTTAATCTCAATAAAATAAAATTTATATTTTAAAATTATATTAGAAAATAAAAAATATTAAAATGTAGTTTTTTTAGAAATATTAATTTTTTTATTTTCTTAGTGGAAAAATTATTCCCCGTTTTTAATAAATGAACATATTTTTTTATTTTTTTAAATAATAAAATTCAATAAAAAATGAAAAAGCAGTATAATTTTATGTTTTCGAAAAGACCCCAAGTGACCATCATTGTAAAGTTGAAAGGATATCCTACCTTCCTCTAATAATCAGATATTTTATTTAATTTTTATATTTTTAAAATATTTTTAAAATAATGTAAATTTTTTATTTTTTATTTACTTTAAATTAATATATTTTTAATGTTTTCAAATCATTTTGATGTATTGATGTCAAAAATAATTTTTTAAAATTAAAAAAATTCATTAACATATATTTTAACACGAAAATTATTTTTTAAAAAATAATAACCACAATCTCAAACAAATTACATCAAATTCTAGTTTGAACTAGATAAGAGAAACCTATTAAAAAATAATAGTAGAGTAAACTTGAAAATAAAATAAAAGGAATGTGAATCTTAAAGATAATACATAATTTTGTATAAAGAAGCCTAGCCGTTAAAGGTAAAAATAAAAATTCTCAAATTTTAGATATAAAATTTAAAAGTTCTTAAAGTTATTTGGTATGGTTGTGCTTATAAAGAACTTGTTTTATTTTATTATATAAATGAAAAACTAAAGAAAACATGTTTCTTTCATGGCTTTTTATTTGCTTGTTCTATCTTTAATGTCAAGCTCTTTATAAACCAATTATATTATTCATAATACAGTTAAACTTCTATAAATTAATAGTTTTGGACTGTGAAAATTTGTTAATTAATCAAGATATAATTTAATTGATAAATTAATAATTTTCATAATTTATACATTAATTGATAAAAATAATAATTTATAAAGGTATTCTTTATTTCTTTCCTAAGAAATTGAAGTTCACGAAAATAATTAGTCTTATTAAATTGAAGTGATCCATTTTTATAACTAAATAAAACTACAATGTATATTACTAATATACTTTATGAATATTAAATCAGAAAAAAACATCAATAAAAAGAACATATAGCATCTTAAATGATAAAATTAAATACAATGGTTCTCATCTCAAAAATATAAAAAAATTAATTCCAGAGTGGTTGAGTGACAAGCAAATTATTGAAAATATAATGAGAAATAAAAAAAAATCAATTGAAAATGATAATTATATATATTTAGAGTTTGTCTTGTGCAAATATTTATTCAAAACAACCATCACATTGTGTAATTCTCTCTTCTCTTGCGATATAAAAAACTATTTCAGAGTGCACTAAGAAAAGTTAAAGATAAGGTCCAATGACATATCAATTTTAAAAGAAAATAAATAACATTAGAGATATATTTTATACATACCTTCTAATTTTTTTTATATATAATTTTGACGCATAAATAAATTACTAATTTATATACAAAGTGGAATCTATGTGTTTTTTAAAATATATTATCTTATAAATTTAACGAATTATTAATTTATTATATTAATTCCAACTCAGAACCAATAAGAATACACTATTTATTTGAGGTTATTAATTTATTGGGTATTAAATTATCTAGATTACAGTAGTTATATTTTAGTGGGATAAAAAATTGTTTAATTTATGAACATGTCAAAGCCTAATTATTATTATTATTTTAAGTAAAAGCCATATTATACAAAATGAGAAAACAATCATGAGGGCATAGTTTTAAAACCCGAGTAAATTTGGGATCAGGCGCGGGACTTGGGTCAACCCGGTTGACCCAGACTAACTAAAAACACTATTTGAGTATTTTCATTTGGCGTATATAATAAGGGGAGGAGGCGTCCTGAACTGACACGCGAGCACCACTCCATTTCTCATTTCATTCCTTGTTGCCACTGCTCGCTCCACTTCTCTCAATTCTCAGGTCCTCTCTCTCTCGCTCTCTTCCTCTCCCTGTTAATTTATGTTTGGTTGCCGAGAAAATACAAAATCAGAAAGAAAAAATTAGGATAACTTTTTTATTCCCACAGCTTCTTTCTCTCACTGTATTTATCTTCTCTTAATCGATGAAATGAATAATCATTTCGATTCGATTTGATATCTCTCTTTTGCAGGTAGATCATTCTAGAAGATCTCCTTTTGTTTTTCCTCCCCTTCTCTCGCTAGCTATCATATTATCGAGGTAATGATGGAAAAATACGGTTTTGCACATGTAGGTCTTGTGCGATCATAATTTGTTTACTTAAATCTCTAGTTTGAAGCTTATTTTGTTTAATTTAATCTTAACTGAATCCCATTATGGTTTTCCTGTTCTTGTTCTTGTGTAGTGGAAGTGATCACTACGTGAAGAATCAATCAACAGCTTTAAAAATAAACCCGGTTCTCATCCGGGTTTCACCGGGTTGATCGGGTTTTGCCACGCTAAATCCGGTTGTTTTTGTGTTAATCTGGACTGGTTTATACTCTAGATCACCCGGGTTCAGAAGGATCGAATTTTAAAACTATGCATGATAACTATGGATGAGATTGGACGGGGAATAGAAAGGGGAAGATCGATTGTTGAGGTAAATTAAAAGAAGAACATCAATGGCTGAAGTAGAAAGCGACATCGCATAAAAAAATTAAGATTACATTACACTAGACACTTCAATTTTAAAACACATCTTGATAGGTCAACTTGGGATCTATTGGATTGAGGCAGAGTTTAAATTAACAGTTAAAAATTTAATTGACCTAACAAGATATAATTAAAAATAAATTAGTATTTATTTTTTTAAACCTAAAATAATATTGTTTTGATTTATAAAAAAATTTAAAATTAATTTAATGTATTCATCAAAATCTAATGATATAGCTAAAACTTGTTACTTGTGCTTTCAACCAAGTTTTGGATTTAAAAACTAAGCTACACACACTAAAACACATGATCTCTTTTAACTTGAAGTTTGTGATAACAGAAGTAGAGAATACTACTACTTATGAATCAGATTAATTTTTTAAAACATAAAAATGATATAGAAATATTAAAAAATAATTACTAATAAAAAAAACTAGATACATTTTATATATAACTTGTAAATTATCAAACAATTTTTTTTTGTTGTAAAATATTTAAACAATGACAATCTAGCCAACCTTAATTAAATCACCCCGTATGTAGAAGTGAAAAAAAATTGAAAAAAAAAAATTAAAGCTAAATTTCAACTAAAGAAAACTCTATAATTAAAAATAATTAAAAAAATAACTAAAGTCAACTCAAGTTAGTTTTTCAAACTAGTGATTCAAGTAATGAGAATGGGATAACCTCGTAGAAAGCAATTTGATTTTTTTTTTAAATCAATTTTATAACTAAAAAAAAACAGAAGTCAATCTAAGCTAATTTTTCAAAGTTATGATCTAATTTATAAGTCTGGGATTATCTCATAAAATAAAAACCAGGAAAAATCATAAAATTTAATTCTTAATAAACCTAAAACCAAGATATTAAACTAAAGAAAAATCAATTAAAAAAATCCAACATAAAATAAATATCAATCAAAATAATAAAGATAAGATTTAACATAAAAATAAAAAAGACAGGACACCTTGTAATTTTAGAAAGAATTTGTGTGGAAGAAACAAGAAGGAAGAGAAAAGAGAGAGGAAAATTAAAAAAAAGAAAGAAATGCCCATACACCACCCATATGTACATGCGTTGCATCACCACTAAAGGCTCGCAAAGACAAGTTACTCACTATAAGAAAAGGCGACATTCCGCCATCATATAATATTACACGTGTTATTTGAGTGTGACGACATCTTTTACACATTGATGCATGCATTGCAAGTACTAACATTTTATACATTAAACTTTTACAAAATCAAGCATCAACAATGCCTTAAAATTTTTCCTTGACATCATAGAATCCTTTTATAAAGGGAAAAAAACATTTAAGTTTAATTTCAAATAAATTTAATTTTAATAGATTAAATTGAAAAGAAAAAAATTGAGTGCTAAAAATAATGGGGATAGCCCTTTTTCCTATGCAATTAAGTCCATAATTCTTTTAAGATAAAAGAGCTAAACATTTATCTATCGATTGTTCAATTTTAATTCCCATAGCTTTAATTATTTTAAATTAGAATAATTTCATTTAATTTTGGCAAACCAGGAACTATTTTTTCTCTCGTTACAATTTATAGTAACTATGTTTTTGAGTAAACAATATTTTCTCTTATATTTTTTTTTGTAATGGATGGTGCTATTCTAAAAATAATGTCATTTTTTTAATTAATTATTGTTCAATTTCATCCTCTCAAATTATCTTAGCAACATTTTAAATGTTGTTATTTGTTTCTTTTTACATAAATTCATGGAGAAATAGTATTTTTAAAAATTATAGTCTAATTTAAAACTTGTATGAGAAAGAATTTAAAGTGATAGTTAAAAAAATGAAATGATGAGGGAAAAAAATTGTTTATTAAAATAGGGTGAAAACTTGAGTTTGATCCCTGAAATTTTATTTTTTTATATTTTTTTAGATCCTTTTATTTTAATTTCTTTTTTACATTTTGATCTTAAACTTTTATTTTTATCATATTTAAGTCCTTGAATGTTATGGAAGTATAAAGAAAGCCATCAAAAAATAAAAAATAAGCCAGAATGGAATTTGGTCAACCACTTTCTCAATAAATAAGGTTGATTTTAGTATCAATAAGATTGTTTTAAAGTGTTGATTTCCATAAAAGTGTTTTGAAACTTTATATTTTTTTTTAAAAAAGATTGAAGCTCAAAAATATTTATTTTTTAAATTTTTATTTAGCCTATTTTTTTTTTACTAGTTCGATAGTGTTTCATGACTAAAAATAAATTTACTTAGGTTATTAGAATAATGTATTTTTACAAGAAAAAAAATTTAAAATTGTTTTTTTAGACAAAGAATCCAAAATCAATCTTCGCCAGGCCGAAATTTGAACAAGTTGCTTGTCTAAATAGACAATATATTGTTCATTTTATTAAAAAAAACATCAATGATGTGTTATTCATCCATTAAGGCGTTATTGTTCATTTTATTAAAAAAAACATCAAGATTAATGATGTGTTATTCATCCATTAAGGCGCATGCTTGTCATTTTAATCCAAAACAAGTACTGACTTTTCTTTTTTAGGCCAAGAAACCCCAACACTTGGCTTCTTTTTACATTACCCTTCTTTCTTAAAAGGATATTTTTAATTTTGAATAAAATTTAATATAAATAAAAAAATTAAAATAATATTTAGAATATTATCTAATTTTGTTATAGCTTTCAAATAAGATAATAGTTTTTTATGATAACATTAACAATAACTTTAAAAATTATTTTGTATGAACCTAATATAAAAATACTATAAAAAAGTATTCTCATAAGTGTGTGTATTATTTTTATTGTAATTTTTTAAACATGTTTTTTCAGATTAATTATTCTTTTATTTTTCCTCCATCACGTATAAATTATAGAGTCAAGATTTTAGCTATCTTTATTGAAACTTGCTTTTAAAATCATGGTAAACTTTTATTTAAAAGACAATGATTCTTATAAAAAAGTGATTTCATCAAAACACAAAAAAATAAAATAAATGAACAACGAAATGGAGTTTTGATCGAAGAAATGTTTTTTTTCCTTATTAAAATGATTGAATTTTTTGTGAACGTTTATTTTTTTATTCAAGAAATATGCTACCAATAAAAATGAGAGATTTTTATATTAAAAAAGGAAGTTAATAAAAAAAATAAAAACTTGTCCGGTAAAAAATATTTTTAAAGAATTTAAATTGTTTTTTTTTCTTGCAAAACCTATTTTAATTACAATAAAACTACATAAAACTGGTTTTTGAAAGCTATCCCCCGGCACTGCGTTGGAAAAAAAACTAATATTTTTGAAAAATAATGTTATTTCGGGTCAAAATGATAATTGACAGTGAAACGCTCCCCCGTTTTTTTTTTATGTATATATTAATGAAAGTTAATGTATAACTTTTCATACGTGACTATACACTAATCGCAAGGAACAAATTGTTTAAATCATGAAAAAAAATTATTCTCATATAAAAAAAATATTATATAAAAAACTTGAAAAAAATCAAAAAATATAAATTATTGGGTGCATGCATCTTTGCAATGATGCATGGTTATTGTTATGTGATACTAAAGATGAAGATAGTGGAGGAAGATGAGATAAGACTGAAATGAAAAGAGCATTATAATTATGTTTGGTAGGTATATATAAGATATGTTGATTGTTTATATTTTATTTTTGTCATGATAAATAAAATATATAAAACATATTTTATTTTATATAAAATAAATTAAAATATTTGATTTTTAATTAATATAATATTAAAAAATAAAACTACAAAATAAATAATTAAAAAACCTAAAAAACAATCTAAATTATCTTTTAAAAAACAATCTAAATTAATATAATATTAAAAAAATAAAATAAAAAATAACCTAAATTATAGTGACTAACCTAACCCAAAAACCGGAAATTAAAGAATATTTTTATAGTGCTCAACCATTATTTTTTTCAGGGAAGAAAAATGTAATAAGAATATTAAAGAAACGAAGGTAATTAAAGGTGTCTGTCTCAGACGATAAAGACAGGCTACGAAGATAGGCTCTAAAGCACACAGCCCATCATAACAAACCTACATGTACGTGTGTGTGTACGTGTATACATGTGTGTGGACTTCGACGGGTTTTGTAGTACATGAAGGGTCAGCAACCAAATTCCCACTAAGATATTGACACCTGTTACCTGCAGATTAAAGTATTAGGCCTTGGTTTTGGCTCAAATCAAGGAGGTAAAATCCAAAGACCTGAAAAGAGAATCGCCATCACTAGCACATCGACTGAGATCTATTTATTTAGACATCCATCTCAATCTTTGAAGATCTTTTCTCAACTAATCTGGAAACTTTGTGGCAGAACCTCGCAGTTCGCAGGCAGAGGAGGGGAGGAGGAGATCTTCCATTTCTGAGCAAGAATTTGGTTTCAGCGGAGTAAAAAAGAGGACGCAATTATGTGGAAGAAAGTATCCATTTCCTTTTTGAGGGAAGAATGCGACTCCACATGCAAGTCCTGTCATGTGTGCTTGAAAGGGTCAAATGGGGCTAGACACAACACTTCAACCTGGGCTTTTCACCTATTAAAAGTAATGCATTGTGCCTTTGAATTTCCTCCTCCCTTTTTTTTTTTTTTAATTTTCTTCTCCATTTAATGTCGTGCCTCTGCGGTTGGTAAGTTAGTTTTAATGTTCATTTAATGTTTTCAAAGGATGTTGTTGTTTAAAATATCAACAGGCTTTTGAATAAACCGTGTTATTTTATAATTTTTTCGTCAACTATCCTGCTTCTTTAATGTTTTTTTTTTATAAATCAAAATAGTTAATGCTTTGCCTTTCTGATTATACAACAAATCTGCTGTCCAGCAGTAAATCCTCTTTCAGCCACATTCATTGTCCATTTATGGATTTTGAAAGATCATCTCTCTCTCTCATTGCACAATTGCTCTCAGTTTTGTTCTTGTCAGCAAAAGACTTAATTCAAATGCTCCATGATAGAGTTTAGGAAGAAAGTAAAAATGTCCGAACAAAACATCCTGTAAATCACTCAAGTCCCCGACCCTTCACACCCCACTTGGACCCATCTCTGATCTTCTCCAGCTCAAAACTCCAAACCCCTTTTTGTTTTTTTTTCCCTCTCTCTACCTTGCTGTTTTCCTTGTACTTGCACATATATATATATATATATATATATATATATATATATATAT
>NW_011499971.1:510101-516579 GCF_000495115.2 Populus euphratica | reverse complement strand
ATATATATATATATATCTTGGCTAACCAGGCCCTCCGCATCTCAAAACCCTTCCTTTCTCTTCCCTTTTTGTGTCCTTTACTTCTCCTTTATTCCCCATCTCTATCCACAAATTTCCCAGTTTCTAAAGAAACCTCTCAAAATTCCAAGGCCCATCAGTCCTATAAATTAAAGCAAGACCCTTTTACAAAACCTCCTCAAATCAAAACAAAAACCTCTTTCCCTCTCCCCCCTCAAAAAAAAAAAAAAAAAAAACTAAAGGCCACCCCTCTCTCAATCTTTACAAAAAGAATACCAAGATGAAGGAATATTGGGGCTCCTTGGCCTCAGTACTTGGTGTTTTGGCCTTTTGTCAAAGTCTCCTTCAAGTATTGTTTCCACCAGAACTCCGGTTTGCAGCACTCAAGCTCTTCAACCGGATCTTTAACGTATTCAATTCTTATTGCTACTTTGACATCACAGAAATTGATGGAGTTAACACCAACGAGCTTTACAACGCAGTCCAGCTCTATCTGAGTTCCTCTGTCTCCATCTCTGGTAGCCGTTTGAGCCTCACTCGTGCTCTCAATTCAAGTGCCATAACTTTTGGCCTAACAAACAATGACACACTCTTTGACACCTTCAATGGTGTCAATGTCCTTTGGGAACATATCGTGACTCAAAGGCAAGCACAGACATTTTCCTGGCGTCCAATGCCTGATGAGAAGAGAGGTTTCACTCTACGTATCAAGAAAAAGGACAAGCCTTTGATTCTTGATTCTTATCTTGATTACATTATGGAGAAAGCCAATGATATAAGGAGGAAAAATGAGGACAGGCTTTTGTATACTAATTCAAGAGGTGGGTCTTTGGATTCAAGAGGGCATCCTTGGGAGTCAGTACCATTTAAGCATCCAAGTACTTTTGAAACTCTGGCTATGGACCCTGCCAAGAAAGGTGAGATCATGGAAGATTTGAAAGATTTTGCAAATGGTCAATCTTTTTATCAAAAGACTGGAAGAGCTTGGAAGAGAGGTTATTTGCTCTATGGACCTCCTGGTACTGGTAAATCTAGCATGATTGCTGCTATGGCTAATTATCTTGGTTACGATATCTATGATCTTGAATTGACTGAGGTACACAATAACTCTGAACTTAGAAAACTTTTGATGAAAACAAGCTCAAAATCTATCATTGTTATTGAGGATATTGATTGTTCTATTAATTTGAGTAATAGGAAGAAGGGTACTGCTAATAATAGTTCAATTGGGAGGAGTTACTGTGACCCAGAAATGCGATCTGGGCCCGGTGCTGGTACTGGTGATGAAGGGGGGAATTCAATAACTTTATCTGGGTTATTGAATTTTACTGATGGTTTATGGTCGTGTTGTGGGAGTGAGAGGATATTTGTATTCACTACAAACCACGTTGACAAACTTGATCCTGCATTGCTAAGGAGTGGTAGGATGGACATGCATGTTTTCATGAGTTACTGTTCATTTCCTGCATTGAAGATTTTGTTGAAGAATTATTTGGGACGTGACGAGAGTGACTTGGATGAAGGGGTCTTGAAGGAATTGGGAGAGGTTATTGATAAGGCAGAGATGACTCCTGCTGATATCAGTGAGTTATTGATCAAGAACAGGAGAAACAAGGACAAGGCAGTGATTGAATTGTTGGAGGCACTGAAGGAGAGGGCAGAGAGGAAATCGAAGAGTGGAGAATGTGTTAGAGAGAAGAATTTGAATGACGTGGAAGAGGAAGAGCAAGAGAAGAGAGCCTTGGAGAGTCCTAAAGAAGGTTGTGCCTTGGACGAGAGCTGCAAGAAAGATGAGAAGGATGAAGAAAAGAAGATTAAATGATATAGAAATGAAAGGTTTTTGTTTTTTTCTTCTTTTGTTGCTGCTGCTGCTGCTGCAGGACGGTAAAGATGAAAAGGATATTGGTCTCTGAAGTATTATTATATCTTCAAATTTTGTTGGTGCACAAGCATAAGCCTTGCGGTTGGTTGCTGTGAAGATTGGAAGTGAATCTGTACTGGATAATAATATTAGGTCTCCAATTTTTTTCAATGTTTAATATAATTATCTATCTTAATGTTAATTAAATAATGAAACTAGTACCATATGATCAACAGATAAGCTTATTTGCATATGGTGTGGTGGCTTGGCCATGTGGGATTTTCTTATTTCTTTACAAGGGTCTAGAATGACAGTCTTTCCTTCTCATTCTCTGCAATCCCCCACTGCACATGCTCCACCATTACAGTTTTCGATTAGGGAATTGCAGCTTAGCAATGGAATGAGCCTGTGATCAATTACTATCGAGGGAGCACATGGGAAGGATCCACGTTATTCCTTCTTCATTTATTTTGTATTTTCTTTACTGGGTTTTTTCTCTTAAATATTCAGGGGAGATTTGTGACAGCAACCGGCCTCGCAGTGGCCGGAGTTATCAATTGCTAACTGAATGAATTGAAGCGATGCATGAGAAGCAAGACGGGAAAGTCAAACATGATGGTTCGGAAATGAAAGTGCTTCTCGTGACTAGGAGTTAGGTAGCAGAGCTTGACAAATTGTCATGTAAACCCCCATTCATTATTGTTTATTATTGTTTTTGCAAGACAAGAATAAAGGCATTTTGTCAATTCGAATGTCGCCCTTGAAATTATGCAAAGAAGGAGACGTAGTTCCCTCCTTATCCTTGCAATGGACGAATGCATTACTATTCATATGGTCAAAAATGGGGACCAATCTATTATTGAGTACATATGTTCACAAGCTAATCTGAAATAATTCAACGTTATATTGTAAAAATCTTAAGCATAAGAGCGTCCTTTTCAATTCTTTCTTTATGTCAAATGAATGGATTTCTTTTGTCTCACTTTCCCACGAGTTTTCAAAAGGATGATGGTAAAAGAACAAAATGATGCATGGGTTTATGTTTACAGCATTTTTTTAAGAACCAATTTAAGGACGGGGAACAACAACCAAGCAACCACCTTGGGACGTAATCAAGAAAAGTTTTCATAATCTTCTCGAGTTCTTCCTTAAAATTTGTTGAAGTGGGTACTTTCCTTTGTCATTTTCTAATTATGAAATAGTAACAATTCTAATCTTGAAGTGACATGGCTTGTGGATAGGATTTAAGGGGCGTTTTAGGAAAAACAAACATGAAAAGGGCAAACAATTGAACAAGCTCAAGATTTCATGTTGGTAAAAGGGAGGATTGATTAGCTAAAGTAACTAAAAAGTCTACATTCACAATGAGAAAGAGGAGGACATTTTTTGTGTGCCTGTTTGTTTGATTTCGAGACTGAGTTGGAAAGGCATCTGGGTGTCAAGCCTATGCACAGATCTTGGCCTCCGCGGTGACAAGTGACAATTTGCTCTCTAATATTAAAATATTTCGATATTGTACATGGAAAACATGCCCTTTTGTGAAGGAAAAGGGTGGGACGATAGCTGGCAGGGGAAGCCAATAGTACATCATCTCTCTCATTTTTTTACTTTATATTCCCTTCAAAAAGTAGGGTGGAGTAGAGGTGGATTCGCAAATAAGACAGCAGTAACAACGGCAAGCACAAAGATTTGTTGTCTTGAGGCATTTATGCAAGCACTGCTTCAACACGGTAACATGATGAGTCTCACATGAGAGCCTTCGTCTTTAGAGTGTAGAGAAAGGTTTCTTTCTTAGGTATGGGCAATGCTTTAACTGCACGTTCTAATACAAGATGCTGGAAGGATTTAAAAGTAGCATATGGATTCCCATTTCCTCGAAGCTTTTTTATGCCAGACCTGTTATAGGTTAGTAATTATACATACTTTCCTAAAAATATTATTAATTATATATATATACTTTCCTAAAAATCTCTCCCCTACAGCTTGATTAATTAATCTGACTAGATACTAGGAGGATATGGAAAGTGGAGAGATTCTAGTCTAGATCTTAGTTTCCCAAAATGAGAAACATTTTTTTAGCAATCTTGATTGGAATTTTTTGAGCTAAAAAAATGTTTTTATTTAATATATGTGCAAATAAAAGAAGAAATCCAAGGATTTTTGCCACCCCTCCAATCCCAGTACATGTTTTTTCATGACTACAATATTCAAATGATCACAAGCAAGCTAGCAGCAGCTCTTAATTAATATGATCTTCTCTTGCGCCCTTGGTTGAAAAGTAACAAAGCTATTTACTTTCATGTTTTTGATATCCAGTCATAATCAGATATATACCCATGAAATCCCATGTAGCTTTATCAATCGTTCAAGTTAGTCTCCTCATGAAATGTAACATCTATTCTAGATTTTTGTATCCATTGTTCAAATCACATGATTTCATCCACTTGTTTGGAGAGAAAAAAAAGAAAAAAAAACCCTAAAGACCAAAGATGTTAGAAGAATCCATACACACCGAAGAAAGTATCATGAACAACATGCAATCTTCACTTTTGAAATTCAAAAGACAACTGAGAAAGAATCGATTAAGATTAGCGTGAAACCACAAACCATCCATTTACTAGGGTGAGTAAGAAGGCATCAGGGAATTACTGTATGGTATGGTACTGTTGGTGAAAGTAACGAAGATGCAGATCAATTATATACGCGGCCGTGCTTAAGCTGTTAATTGGAGTCCGTAGCTAGCTAGGGACTTCCTTGCTGGATATTAGCCTACAAAATTTGTGGCCCTGAGCATGGAGTGGAAGGAATATAGTTATGTGACAGTTCTTCAGGAAACAAGGGGGATGCATTTACGAAGGTGGACCATTGATAGTTTGGAGCTTGGGTTCTGTATCTCCTCACTGTTGATTCTTCAACCATTTTGCAGGTCTAGCCTCTTGGCATTTTGTGACTACCCATACCTTTAGATCAGGAATCATTTTTATATTGAACCAAAATGTTTCTAGTCTCCACCTCAATTATAACAAGCAACATTTCATGCATACACAAAAGAAAATAAGGGAACAGAAAAAGGAATGAAATTATGAATTGGCATGCCCACAGACAACGAAGCAGGTATATATTTGAGATAGCTCAGCTCCAATCCACCACCCATCACTGATCGCAATCCATGAGTTGAGTCTTTATGTTTATAAAGTCTACCTTCATTGGCGAGAAAATACAGCAACTTTTATTCTTATGGTTTCCCATTGAAGCGTACATATGCCCCACAGAGAGAAAAAATTGACTGGTAAGGTTGGCTTTCTCTACCAAACAATTCAAGTCTAGTATTGCTGCCTAATTGCCGTGCTGCAATAAGCAAGAATAAATTCAACGGTGTTGCTTGGAGAATATTCTCAAGAGGAAAGAAAAGAGTAATTAGAGCCTAAAACACAACCATTTTAGTGTGAAAAACGGGACACAATTCATTAACCTCATGTATAAAGTTACTTTAAATTTTAATTCTGAAATAGGTAAAGTAATCACTATTACTAAACCTCGCTCGGTTAGGAGACTATATATATATATATATATATATATATATATATATATATATATATATATATATATATATATATATATATATATATATATATCACAATCGACATTGGGACAGTTTTAAAAATTTTATTTAATGGAAAAAATGAATTTCTGGCATCTTATTTTTTGATAGTGAATTAATATATATATATATATATCACAATCGACATCGCGAGAGTTTTAAAAATTTTATTTAACGGAAAAAATGAATTTCTGGTATCCTATTTTTTAATAGTAAATTATCTTTGTTTAAAGAGTCGTCATCTAATATTACGGTTATTAGGAACTCTAACTAGTCAACAAAGATTCTATGATCCGAGACTAGTTACATAAAAGAGAAGATATTATCACTCCTTAAACATTCTGTCTAAGGCAGACTGCATTGCTGATCTTTATCATTAATTGCTAACATTTTTTATTGGTTTATAATATGATTGTTTGTGTGTAATATTCCTGACTCTAGCGCCAGTGAATATTCAACTACAGATATTTCCAACTCTGACTTTAGTAAATATTACGTAGGTATCAAAATAAATAAATTTAAATCATTATTTTTTTTATTCCTGATTCTGGCGTCAGTGAATAAACAAATAAAATCAATTTATTTTTTACGCATGCGCATTATTTTTATTTTTTATGTAGCTAAATAAAAAAAAATAAAATAAAATACAATAAATTTACTTTACTATATTTTTATTCCTGACTCTAGCGTCAGTGAATATACCAAATAAATTTATTTTATATTATGTTATTTTTTTTTCATGCACTTTTATTTTATTTTTATATAACTTAATAAAATAAAATGAAATAAATTTGAATTGATATTTTTATTTTGACTCTGGCGTCAATGAATAAATAAATAAAATATAAAAATGATATTTTTATTTTGACTCTGGCGTCAATAAATAAATAAATAAAATATAAAAAATTTTACATACATAATTTTTATTATATATTTTTTATCTTTTTATTTTTGGGCTGGGCTGGGCTAGATTCAGCCTAGCATATATATTAGTGGCT
>NW_011499971.1:494431-510054 GCF_000495115.2 Populus euphratica | reverse complement strand
ACCGGCTAGGCAAACGGCTAATGCACGCGTGACGCACTTTCACGTGTGCATCAACAGTGCGAAGGTAATTAAATTACCTTCGCACTGTTCAAATGCAATTTGAACACAGAAGAGCAAAAACTAATGGAAACGGGCGCACCTGTTTCTAGAGATTGCGAAAAAGGCTGCAATGCTGGTGGGGTTCGACTGCTTTTCGTTTCTGGCGATGGTGAAGAAGGCTGCAATACTGGTGTGGGTTCGAATGCTTTCGGTTTCTGGCGATGGTGAGGAAGGCTACAACGCCGGTGTGGGTTCGACTGCTTTCTGTCAATAACCGATGGTTCGGTGATCAATTGTTTTCTTGCAGGGATGAAAATAGGGCTGATCCGTGACTTCCCTCTGCACTTCTCTCCTTTTCTGTGTATATATATTTTTGTTTATGCCCTGTTTTTTTTTGGTTTTTTACTCTGTTTTGGGTTAATGTTTTCGTTCTTGACTCTGTATATTTTTTTTTTGTGTTGTGTTTTGTTTGCTCTGTTTTTCTGGGTTCTGTTTTTGGGTTAATTTTTCAGTCTTTGCGTTGTTTTTGGGTTGATTTTTGCCTTCTCGTTCTGTATTTTTTGCTCCCTTTTATAGAGACCCAACGGATTGCTTCTAACCAGTCCTGCCTTTGCAGGACTGTTATCTTCCACGAACGAGATTACAGGCGAGAGATGTGGTCCACGATTGGATCGAACCCGTTGCAGATTTTCAGCCTATTGAATCGGGTTGGAGAAGACAAACACAACTGTTCCACCAGCAACGACGACATTTTGGCAGCAAAGGATTCCACCAGCAACGACAACGTTTCAGCAACAATGGACATTTTCTTTTTGACCTCTGAACTTTGGAAATTTAGCAATTGGACACCTAATCAATTAAAAATTTCTTTTAATTTTGCCCCTTTTGGATTAATTTCAATTAGATCCCTAAACTGGTACACTGTTTACAAAACAGTCCTTAACTCCTGGATTGTTCAAATTGATCCTTAATTAATTCTTTTAATCTTTTCATTTTGGATTAATTTCAATTAAATCCCTGAATTATAACACTATTTACAAAACAATCCTTAATTTTCGGATTGTTCAATTTAGCCTTTAATTAAATCTTTAACTTTTAATTCTTTGAAAATTTATCAATTAACTCTCAAATCACATCACCAAACTTCAAATTTTTTTGTCTTAACCCCATTGTCAATTATATTTAATTTTTTATTATTTGTTCAAAAATTGGGTTATGACTATATATATATAACTTGGAGGTAATTTTGTTTGACCTGGTTGACTTGACGAGTTAACTCATGAATCTGTCAAACCTGGTTTGATATTTTTTTAAAATGATTGTCGCAAGTCAATCCGTAATCCCGACCTTGCAATGAAAAAACATGATCAACTTTTACTTTTAGTGTCAATGACACCAGAATTAGGGAAGCAAGTATACATATACAAAACATGAAAGTCATAAAACACTTTCTGTCGAT
Organism: Populus euphratica; assembly: GCF_000495115.2. Lineage (NCBI taxonomy): Eukaryota > Viridiplantae > Streptophyta > Magnoliopsida > Malpighiales > Salicaceae > Populus > Populus euphratica. The sequence continues at coordinate 508,556 of NW_011499971.1, read as the reverse complement.
AACTTACATTATTAATGGATTTATCGATAAAAACACTTCGTCAAAAATTTTTTTGTTAGGAATTTGGTGTCCATCAGAATTTTCATAGGTAATTGGTAATTATGATGGAAATGTTGATGGAATATTTACACCGAAAAAATAAATTGCATTGGCCAATCTTTATTGACCATTCTACTAGTAAATAAATTACCAATAACATATCTTATTGTCTATTCCATTAAAAAAACTGAATATTATTGGGGGTATAGTCGATGTAATTTGCTACAAATTTTCCATTGCTAATTTCAAAAAAGTCTAAAAACTCTAAAGCATTTTGTAACTTCTTGAAGTAGTGGCTCTTGTATTTTAGAGGAAATTACCAATTGATAAAATATATTCTTAGGAAGATTAGTATTGTTTTTAGTTATGCAGTTGTTAATTTAAAAAAACAACAAAAATAATAGTGAAAACAAACACTATTAATTTTGTTGAACATCAAAATTCAGTATTCATTACAAAATAAGTTTACAACAATAAATATATCGCTACACGATGAAAGTAGAGGTTAAAGAAGGGAAAATCTTGATCCAAAAAGACTGGAGTGGGGATCAAGAAAATGTGAAGCCATGTATTCCATCATTTTCTCCTAATTCCACACATTTTCTTCTTTTAATCTGGCTCTCCTTTCTTGTTTTAATTTGGTTACTTGCTTCTTATTCTATTCTAGGACCCTCACTTCAAATTTCAACATCAATTAGTTTGGGCTGGACTATTTTGTGCTTAGAGCTGAAGTAGTACAAATCGACCTCATAGGTGGAACATAAACTCGATTCTGATTAGATCCATTAGTTACTCCAACTTCCAACCATAATTGAGGGTCATAAGAAACATAAGTGAGTGTTTTCTTTATGTTTTTCAAACATTATTATGTTATATATTTCTTTTAAAAAATCAATTATAATTAAAAGAATCATAAAAATTACAACAACAAAATAACTTACAATGAATGCCCTAGCTTTGCTATCTACAAATTTCTTTACTATTTTCCCTTTACTTGTCTTTTTTTATATAAGTTTTCTTACAAAATACATGAGTTGTAAAAATATCTAACAAAGAAATAATAAATTAAAAACTAAAGAAAAAATAATTTAAAAATTTATTCAGATACTTTGCATGGTTAACAAATAGAAGAGACCTACCGATGCACTTGCTCATTGAACAATATATTTTTTTGTTTTGGTTATGTGTCTCGAATTGTGGATACCTTTTGAATTATTTCGATGCCATAAAATCTTGAAACTTCACCCAAATATCATCTATGATGTGACTCAATTTATACTTTTTCATACATCGATGTCATTAGAGTCGACTCGGGTTCTTACATGTGTATGTATCATATCACAAATCAGACAATCTAATGCATAAAAATTGTGAAATATACTTAAAATTTAGGAATTTAAGATTACAATTTCAAATATATATATTTTTAATTTCTTGATTATAACATCCTCAACTTTTAATAATTCACAAAGTAAGAATATTATATTTAATTCAAGACGAGGGATAATTTTTTTTAAAAAAAATTATGGTAGAGTTTCCTTTGTTTTTTCTATCTATCAAGTAGCAATAATTTTATTTTTTTATCATGCAATCGAATATCATACACCCTCCCATCACCAAGACTTCACATTTACAATCACTTGACATAATCAACATAATCAATTTAATATTTCTATTTGATAACTCGATCTATCTTTATTTACAAACACTTCTCAAATGATATAATTTTCAATATTTGCAAATATAAATTAACATAAAAATTTAATATATAATGTAATCTACTTAAAATTTTTAAAGTAAACCTATGAATAAATTAACATAAAAATTTAATATATAATATAATCTACTTAAATTTTTAAGACATCAACTCTTTGATCGTGTCAGTAAACCTATGGAAAAATATAAATTAAAAACATCCAAGCAACCCCCCTTCCTTTATTTGAATACAAGGCCAATACATAAATTAAGAAATATTCACATTTCAAAATAACTTAATAATATAAATTCATTACAAGTTCCATAACAAAATAATATCTCCTACTTATTTATGGATGACACATTGCTATGAGGTACTTAAAAATTAAATTGAATATAGAAATTAACTATACACATTAATCACAACAATTAAAATTTATTAAATAAAGTTTCATTATTTTACTTGATTAAGTCAACTCTTGGTTAACTACACTATTTTATATTTTTATTAACTCAAATCCTTTCATAAACATCTGTTTCATTTCTTGGTAAATTTTTCCCCCTCTCAAAACCAAGCATAAACTCTTAAACATGGTAAGCAACCACATTATCCGCACTGGATGCTAGTTATTAAACCAAGACAACTAGCTCATATTATCAAAACAGGACACTAGTCCAATTTCACATATATTATAACAAACCATCAATTGATTCCTTCATCTAACACTTTAATTATTAATTTACAATTAGATTGAAGCAACGAAACGAATCTCCTTAAAAGATTTAATTTGGCTCAGATGTAGTGGATTGGATTTTTTCTTTTTCATTTATTAAATTCTCAATCTCACCCATCTTAATATATTCATTAGTATATTCTAGCATAATCAATTACAATCCTAATATTGCAAAACTTAAATTTTCATTGAATTTATTCAATTGAATCATTAGCTATCTATTATTTGGTTGCCTTGTCATCATTTATTCATTCATCCATCATCTCAACAATTTTAACACCCTACCATAGAAAATCCAACATGCACCAACACTAACACTTTCAAACACTAACACTTTCAATTCTTCAAAATACATCAAGATATATCAATTAACTAGTTTAGATGTATTATGAACTTTCTGATGCAAAGAAAATAAAAGGTTTGAAGCTTTGAAAAACACCCCAACACACTTTTCCTTCTCTCTTTTTTTTCTTTTGCCGTGACTTTTGGGATTCTTTTCAATTTTCTTGTTCTAATCTCTCTGTACTATCCTTTGATCACTTAATCTATGTTTTTTTTTTCTGTGTTTCTAAGATGAATTTTCAAGGTTTTCTAACAATTTTCACCTTCCCTTCCTTCCTAACTTGGCTGGCCACTCGTGGCCATAAAAAATACTATTCATTTATTTTATAATTCATCAATTCTTCTTAATTACACTCTTGACCCATAGTTCTTTCAATTACACATTAAGCCCCATGTTCCTTCTTTCTGCTATCTAATGTTTCTTAATTTTTCTTCCGTTCAATTTCACCTATGTATAATTCATATATTTTTTTTTATTATTTTTTTCAAATAAATTTTAGCATATTTACTAACTTACACTTGTCTTATTGCAACATAGTTTCTTATACTCTTGTGATCACCCCTTTCCTTTTATTTTCCAACAAAATCTTTCATGGATTGCAATTCGTACATAATTAATTTTTTAAAATAAAAAAAAATGATATACCAACTCAAAAAAAATTTCTATCTTTTTTAAAATAATTCTCATCATAAAAAAAAATGATATACCAACTCAAAAATTTTTTTTTTATCTTTTTTAAAATAGTTCTCATAAAATATCTACCATATTCATCTATTTAATATGATTTTGAAGATGACTCCACTAAAATATTAGTTTTTCGAATGATGATTTTATCCCATTTGTGATAAATTGTGTAGCTTCAATATTTGTATTCCTGCAAAACAAAATCACACAAAGTTATTCATTTTCATTTAATGTGAATCTTAAAATATTCTAATCAAAATAAATAACTTCAACACCATAATTTATATTGAGTGACCAACCTACCATTGTGCAATAATTTTTCTAGAATATATAAATCTTTTGAACAAGGGATTCCATTTTTGTTGCCTAAAATAGATGAGATTCGGTCAATATTATGTTTATTAAATGTCTTTTTATGATCAACATTTAAATTAATAGCACGATCATCGATATCACTGACATTAATATTGATTTACCAACTCAAAAAATATATATTCTATCTTACTTTAAATAGTTTTCATCAAACATCTACCATAGTCATCTATTCAAGATGATATTAAAGATGACTCCACTAAAATTATAGTTTCTCTAATGATGATTTTATCACACTTGTGATAAATCGTGCTACTTCGGTATTTGTATTTTTACAAAACAAAATCACATAAAGTTATTTATTTTCATTTAATATGAATCTCAAAATATTCTAGTCAAAATAAATAACTTCAACACCATAATTTATATTGAGTGACCAACCTATCATTCTGCAATAATTTTTCTAGAATATATAAATCTTTTGAACAAAGGATTCCATTTTTGTTGCCTAAAATAGATGAGATTCGGTCAATATTATGTTTATTAAATGTCTTTTTATGATCAACATTTAAATTAATAGCACGATCATCGATATCACTGACATTAATATTGATTTACCAACTCAAAAAATATATATTCTATCTTACTTTAAATAGTTTTCATCAAACATCTACCATAGTCATCTATTCAAGATGATATTAAAGATGACTCCACTAAAATTATAGTTTCTCTAATGATGATTTTATCACACTTGTGATAAATCGTGCTACTTCAGTATTTGTATTTTTACAAAACAAAATCACATAAAGTTATTTATTTTCATTTAATATGAATCTCAAAATATTCTAGTCAAAATAAATAACTTCAACACCATAATTTATATTAAGTGACCGACCAATCCATCATTCTACAATAATTTTACTAGGATATATAAATTTTTTGAAATAGAGATTCCACTGTTGTTGTTCAAATTAAATAAATGAGCTCCGGTCAATATTATATTTATTGGATGCCTTTTTATAATAAACATCTAAATTAATAACACGAAATAATTGTCTTCAAATTTTTGCTAGCATTTTCAAAACATCACACAAGTTAATTCTTAATTTTAATAAATATATACATAGAAAAAAAATGAATTAACGAGCCAATCTAAATAACTTAGTACGCAACAAACCAAAAGCCAGATTAACCACATCCATGTTTGTAGGTCATCAATACAAAGAAACAAATTAACTCAACACTCTTAGAAAAATAACACAACGTAATTAAAGAGCTGTTTCGAACCATGTTAGAACTAGCAAATGCAGCAAGATCGATAACGAGCAAGGACAAGATCAACAAGAAAGAACAAAGCTTCTTTAACTTCTGTCTCGATTTCTAAAGAAGTCATACAGAGAATTCAACAACAAAATTTTACACATGTATATATGTTTATTTCTCATTCCTAATAATGTGAACTATGGCATCATGGTAACTTAGAACTAATAGCCACGTCACCCAGTCATAACTTCAGGGAAAAAAAAAAAAAACTTACATCTTCTCGTATGAACTCACAGCTTTCCTCCATCTATACAAGTTGGAACTCCTGATTTCCCACGCATATAAATTAACCAAACAAATACAGAAAGAAAAATTCAACTCTAAAGCTTGAACTTCACCATCATTTCCCCTTTTAATTGCTAGCATTTCAGTGTCTTTCTCGACATCCAAACACCAAAAAGTCCGGTTATTAACTAAAGGATAAATTCAAATATAAACAAGTCCCAATCATGGTTATACTCAAGTGGTCATAACCTAACCCTAGAATTGCAGCCAAACTAATTTCTTTTAATATGAATTAATAAAATCACAAATGATCAACAGGAGAGATTCAACACCAAAGATGAAGCTTTACGCACATATAATTACGATGTTTTTCTTCATCTTCTTCTTTTCCCTTTAAATTACAACATAAATATAAATTACAAAATTAAATTTAATTTCATCAAATAAAAATAAAATTTATTTTTCCTCAAATCTCAAACAAATCAAATCATACAGTAATATTAGAATATATTCCATAATACAAGAAACTATTATGAAGAATACAAGAAAATATTATGAAGAAGAAGAAGAAGAATAGGGGAGGGAGCTATTTATTATAAATTGTTTACATTTGTTGAAAAAAATATTCCATCAGCAATTTTACTGGTAGATGTGTTAACTTATTGATAGAATTGTTGATGGAACTTTTATTGATTTTTTAAATTTTTTATAACTTTAAAAATTATCAACAAAACATAGCTGGTCATTATTCTTATTAGAAATTAGAGATGAAAATTCTCAATCACTAGTTTTGTTAGAAATTGTCAATGAAATATTATTGGTAGACATTTATGTTCTGATTTGTCAATTTTCTGGCAGCAAAAGCATCTTTCAACAAAAATTTAAGCATTAATGACAACTGGATTAAAGTCTAATGGGATATAGATTGTGTTTTTTTGTTTTTCTTGGAGAAATTACGATTTCTTTTACGTGAAACAAGTTGAATATAGAGTTCTGTTACAGCCTTACTAAAACAAAAATCATCAGCCACAAAAAAAATCGATGAGCATCAGATTCTGATTCAGGAGCACGGGAATCAATAAAAAATTAATGGAAACTGATATATGATTGATTGGATAGATCATCAACCATCGTCAAAAGGTTATCGAATCTTAGAAAAAATGAAGGTTTATAATCCATATAAGATGATAATGGGCAAATATCCAAAAATACTTGACGTCGAAGCTTTCAAAGATTGGATTCTTTTAGACCAATATGTGAACGAGCGAGCCAATCTTTTTGCATATGCTATGTTTCTCCAATTAGGACCGTATCTCTGGGCACCCACGATCATCCCTTTGTCCCCTTCAAGCTCTAAAGGTCCTAACAGGTGGGAACCGTATTTTCTTTCCACCATGCAAAGGCATGAAGGTATAAAATCAGAAGAACAATTCTGGTTCTTAACAAGTAGTTAGCCTTGCTAATGAGATCGGACACGCTAGTCACACACAACAACCACACGCTTTCTTTTTCAGTAAAAAAGTCGAATCGCTATCCAGTCCATTCAAAGAAAATGATCGATCATGGGTTTGAATAATTGTAACTTGTGTGGTGCAGATCTCGAACTGATTTGCATATTCTGAAGAAGTCTAGGGCCAGCCATACTGGCCTATGCTGACTTGCATGAATTAATTATTCCATTTTTTTGGATGATATTAATGAGCTTTATGGATTATGTGCTCTAGATATACTAGTAAATAATAACTTTTAGAACTTTATTTTGACTAGACTATTGTTAGAACTTAGCTGCAGCCTCTGCAGAAACGCTGAAATGAAGCTGTTAGAATTGAATGTCAAGGAAAAGATCGCTCCCTCCAAGGTAGAGATAGCTGGATAGATTAACGTGCATGGGAGATATCAACCCAATGGATATATACAAGTCAAAATACGTACCGGCGCCGGATCAACGAGGCATGGAGAGCTTTTAACATCATGCTATATATCTTATCTCTTGCTTGCTGCCATATTTTCCGATCAAGGCTCTTGAAACAAAGAAAATATATACAATAACGGTGGTCAAGGATTTGACCGCATAGTGGAACAATTCAAGGCAATATCAATTACATCCATTATTATTCCCCTCTTTCTTTTCAAAAAAATAAATACATAAACAGACTGATTAACTTTATGATGAACTGAGTTATAAGCGATGAGGTGACCTGCTAACTTGGAGGTTGTGCTAAGTTTCATGTCAAATTATTTCTCACTAAAATTACTTTGTTCTGGTGTTCTGTTTTTTATGAGTTGACCCGCATAACTCATGATCTTGGCATGAAGCTGGGTTGGTGAGCTGAGTTGGAGGCCATATTGGGCCTCATGAATATTAATTATCGTATCTACTCAACAGCTAATCCCAGTGGCAGTTGAAGCATCTAATGCCATTACCCAACTATAACAACTGGGCTTAGTAAGTGCCAATGGACATTTGATGGGAATTTCAGGATTGTTTTATATGGTAAAAGCCCAATGGTATGTAGGCCCATCATAATATACATTCCTATCAAGAGCATGGGCTAATGATAAGTGGGCTTAAAGTCCATGGAGGAGGTTCACCAGAACCATGCTGGACTGGTTTTGAGAGCAGAACTAAGCTGGGAGCTGCCCCAAATACAAGTGCTGCTAAGAATAAAATAAACACGAGAGAGCGCATCACCGCCACCAGGACACTCACTGGTATGGAGCTTCATCGTCTTCTTTGCCATTTTTTTTTTTTACCGCCTTAATGCTTTTCTCTCTGCCCCAAAATTCTTGTTCCTTCCATATAAAAATCACATGTGCAAATGCGATTGTTTTACTTTTCCTGAAGCTTTTTTCAAGCTCATTGAATGCGGATTTATCCCAAATAGGATTTTAGGGTTTGATTGCTTATTTATTCTAGGTACTTTTTAATTTCTTTTATACTTAGTTTTTAGACATCTTTCATGTCCTTCATCTTGCATATATATGCCCTAAATTCTTGTTTTACTAGTTATGGTGTTGAGGAGTGAAGAGAAAATACGCAATTTCTGGTTGCTTATTTCATCTTTTGTTGTGGATGCATGAGTATGATGCCTGCCTGTGTTCTGAAACACCACAAAGCTAGTTAAAGAAAAAGAAATGTTGGGTTTTCAGATCATTTTAGACGCAGAAAGTTGTTGTGCTTCGTTGTTTTAGGTAATCAACATTAAAATTATCTGCATGTTTGGTTTCCAAGACTTTTGAATCGATGAGTTTTAATATCACTAGTAAATTGCATCTGGGATGCTGCGGAATGTGAAGTTTTATAATCAAATAATTAGTTTTCTTGTACCCCTTCCAAGTTTTTTCTTCTTTCATTTCCTGTACTTTTTTTAATTTTTTGCAATAGTACATTTCTCCTACAATCAGGTTAAAACTCACTGAACTTTTTTACCTCTATAGAGAGCATATGTGCAATTTGATGTTTAACTTCCAGTATGTTTTAAGTTTTCTGGTGTGGAAGAATGAATCTGTGAAAAAAAAACTGCAATGCAAGAAATGTAAGAATTTAACTGTAATTGATTTTTACACTGCGATAACAAGGCAAGTAAATAAATGCTATAGCGATAGCTATCCATGCTGCTGGCAAGTAATTTTAACTCATTGATTTTGAAAATAAATTGAATGTTTACCTATTATCTTGAAGTTGTGCAAGCTTCCTTTTTCATGAATCAACTTTTCACATATGTTGCGATAATTGATAAAGGTTTCGTTTTCTATGATTAATTACAGTATTGATTCATTGGATTTCCATTTGTATAGAAGCTTGTGCTAATCATGGGTGACAAATTTTTTGACATTATTTTCTTCATATAATTTTCAAAAGTTTCCTGTAGACAATATTTAAAGGTAGGGAGAAAATGAGCAAGGTGCCAAGAAGAGAGAGTCCATGGGGAATGCCAGAAGGAGACAATCGCGAACCAAAGGCACATCGATGCAATGATCGAGCTGAGGATGTTATCCAGGTTCTTATCTTATGGTTTTCAATATTTTTTTTCCTTCCAGAATGTTGGTTTTTGGGTTCAAAAGGTTTAATTATTTATATTATTTCTTTGTTTTCTTAATATTTTCTCTTTAATTATTCTTGAAAATTTTCAAACAGGTTTGTGGAACAGCATATTTAGTTTGTTTGAAATTAACAGTTTTTAAAATTAAAAATATTTTAGTTCCTGTGTTTTCTGCCAAATGACACTGATTATCACATCCTCTTTTGCTGATAACCAAAATGAGCACCGCTGCTTGTAGGATATTGAGTCTGCTTTGACATTAATGAAGCAGATCACAATTAGAAAAACTGTCTTCATGACAACTTAGGAAACATGTGTAGTTGGCCTGGTAAATATTACCATCAAATGCATAGACAACCATTTATCTGAAGCAGCTGAATAAACCACCCTCTAATGAACTTCAAGAATGGTTTTTTAGAAAACCACTTCTAAGAATCAAGATCAAGATCAGTTTTTAATGCTGAATAAACCACCCTCTAATGAACTTCAAAAATGGTTTTTCAGAAAACCACTTCTTCTACGAATCAAGATCAAGATCAGTTTTTAATTCTCATCATTCAGATTCAGCAGAAGATTAATTCCCAGCATTGCGCTGCAAACCCACTGAACAAGAAACCAGTTGAGTTTTGACATAAGCCATCAGCTCCTGGTAATACCTGCATTTCCCATGCTTCCACCGTCAGTGTCAACCTTGATCCATCCATGGGTTGTAAAAGATCAACTGCTCTTCTTGGCATGCTACATTTTACTCTTAAGAATGTTAATAAAGCATTTTTTTATGTAAGATAGTTTTAGTTGATGTTAGGAAGTTACTCGGGCTTCATTTCATCACTTTACAGAATTTCTGTATAAACTTTTTATCTCTGTGATATTTTTACATCTTGGTTACTTATCTTCATAAAAAAAAATCATCTTGATTTACTAAAAATCTGCGTTGTTACTGTGCAGAAAATTTTTGTGTTATCTTTACAATAGTTGGAAAAAGAAAATCTTAAAATGCTTTATTTGTTTTCATTTTGGTACTTGATGGATAACAATCTATGATATCGAATGGTTTTCATGAGATAAACACTTACATTTCAAATGGTTTGAGAGTAGAATTTGGAGTCATAATTGTTTATCATGTGAACAACAGAAGAAAATAAGAAAAGAACTACATGGAAGAGTTAGGCACTCATGGCCTTCAAGCATCAAAAGTCTACCGTTACTTTATAGTAAGCCACATTCGTAGACTCACAATCTAACAATAACAAATCCTAGTATTGAATCAAATTAATTTTAAACAAACATTTCTAATTAAAAAGACCTAAAGTGAAAAAACACAAAATCACTTGGTGTAGCATTGATTAAAGTAATCGGGTATGGAACGTAGAACTTAAGTGTATATTTGCAGCCAATAGATATGTAGCCATGCAGCTGTAGAATAATGCTGTCCAATGCAAAACCAGTGGGAGAAATTGTCCCTGCACCGTTCTTTGACATTGATGTCTGATTAGTTCTTTACTTCTATTTGGAAATTTAGTGGAGTTGCATGCTGTTTATGTGCCTCAAGGGAATAAACTGAACCTATTTCATAATATTCAAATAAAACTATTAATCCTAGACTGATATTATTTTTCTGGTTCTGAAAATGATATCATAAACTAGAAGTAAAATACATCATAAAAATTCTGGAAAATGTCTCTTTTTTCAATAAAAATATTTTTATTGATATTTGATAAAAATTCTGGAAAATGTCTCTTTTTTCATTAGATGAATAAAAATATTTTTATTGATATTTGGTACTGACTCCTAAAGATTATGATAGATTTGTATCAGGTCCTGTATGTGGAAACAATTAGGTTATCTGTTTTCTCTGGCCATGCTGGCACTTCCTATAAAAAAGAAAGTTTAGGACCATTTTACTTTTTCATCAGCCATGAACATGATATTTTGCCTTACCGGTACTATGCTGGGGGGGGGGGGTGTGTGGTTGGAGCAAATCTGCTTAGTTGTTAGTGTGAATAAAAAAATTTCATTGCTTGTTCATTATATGTTCTGAATGTGTCATTTTGTTTTCCTATGGTGTAGGCTTGTTTTGAGGGAAACCCGTTTAAGACAGTTCCTGGACCTTTCAAGCTCTTCTGGCAATGCATGCGCTCTAAACCTGGGTATGTTTTGGCTTAGATTTGGAGTATCCTTGTCTGTGCTCTCAACTAGTTTCCATGACTTCTCTGGAATGCCACTTGAGCCCCTGATTGGTAATTTTTTAAGAAACACTGACAAAGCATTTCAAGTTGCTTTATCTCAGTTCTCTGGTCAAATCCCATAATCTGAGACCTGCCATGGTTACACACCCCTAGTGATGGCACTACAGTTCATCTTCATACTACACACCTCTTTGATGTTTATGAGTGTAAATGGCTGCATCATCAATAGTGTTAGTTTTTTCAAAAAAACAAATTTCCAGTAGTGGTAGTAGTAAGAGCATGTGACATGTTGTGTGGTTATGCAGGGAGGAACCAACAGAGCCGTACACCTATTTGCAAATTGATCCCCCAAGGAGAGAGGTGCAACTTGAGTAAAAACAGCTTCTTTCACTGCATTCGTGAGATTTCCATTTGTTCCAATCTTATGTTTGCTAAGCTTCCAACTTTTGTTTATCTCATCATATGGGTGAATTGTAACAAATATTCGCACTTGGAGTGGCGGCACAGGTATTCTAGCGTTTCGCTTTGCAATAATGATTTTGGTCATTGAATACAAAAGGTAAATTGATGTGAGTACTTGCCTCGACAATATTTGGAATCAAAATATTATCGAAGTTGTAAAACATTGTCTGTCTCAACTTTCCAGATGTTGCCCAACATGAAGCTTCTTTAGTGATTTGTCTTTTATTTTTTATCACCTGACAAACACAAAGCAAGGCACAATGATTTCAAAGTTGGATGATCAATATTGTCTATGGTTATATCTACTTTAAAGATTGTAGCCCCGTCCACAATATTTAACAAAATCTTTATAGCCTAAATTAGGGTAGCTGTAGCAAAATTTACCAGTACAATGGCCTCACTTTCTTCGTTTCCGGATCTTATTCCTGCTACTCTATATGCATTTTTTTTTTTTGAAATTCTATTAAAGTAAATCGTTTAATTCTCTTGCCACTTGAAATGCTTGCATTACAGCACTCCACTCAACAGTGCATTTCAGCATTCCACAAGCACTGAGTACCATTGTCGATGGTCGAGTGATATTATTATCACCCGCTCATAAATAATTTATTTGTTTCCGCCCATTTAGTAAACATGGTTTTTCTTACACAATATGTTTATTACACTTTGTTTTTTTCATTGATTGGATTTTGAGTTCTGCAACAGAGGAGGGTTTATTTATTTATTTATTATATAAAAACTAAATAAATTGGAATCAGATTCGAACTTGCTTCGATGATAGAAACTATCAGATAAATAATATAATGGTTAGGTTAAAACTAATTGCACTTTGATTTTATAAAATTTCACATTATTCATTTTTTGGGGATGTATTTGTAATCTTTCTACATTTGCGCCTCTAAAATGTATCTAAATTGAAACTTTTCTCCAGCCTACTTCAGGGACTGTAATTTGATTCAATTACTAGGATCGGATCTTGCGTGGAGAAGGATATATGATGTGAGACTGGAAAGGCTGGAGACTTTAAACTGATTGGCTGGGCCTACGTGATGACATATTTGCATCACGATGGCAGCAGCCACTCATTCATAGCGATATATTTGACTCAATTGATAGCGTGCGGCCGATAAGGTTATCGTGGATTGCTATAGTAGATTTATTATTTTACTCTCATTGGGAAATAGTGGCGTAATTCGATATTTTCTAGTAGTTCACTGTAAAAGATTATTCAGGGGTAATTAATTTTTTAAAAAAATTTGCACAATAAAATTATATTTTTATCTTTAAAGTTAATAAAATTTAAAACTGTTGCTTAAGAGTTTTTCATCTTTTCACGAACTTTAAAGCAATAAAAATACTTTTATGCTCTTAAAGTAAACAAAAAAAAAATCTATGGTTGTTTATCAGGGGTTTCTTAGTTTTTTCTTTGTTAGACTACAATTAAAACACATCTTTGCCCTTATAGAAGACAAAAAATAAATAAAAGTATACATTTAAAGGTGTTTTTATTATCTCATACAAGTTTATTTGTAATTTTTAAAATAATGAGGGGTGTTTTGATATTTTGATATTAAATTTTATTTTTTTATTCTGAAAAGTTATTGACGCATAGTTAATACACACGGACATGTGGATGTCATTTGCATCATTTGAGCTACATGTGTGACACTACCTTATAGCTAAACCTGACCTCATTGCATTCTCTTTCTAGTTTAGTCTGTGATTATAGATGATTGTCAATTTGTCACCGGTGATAATTTTTTTCCCTCCCTTCTTTTCTCTCTTTACAAGAAAAGGTGCATATTTGTCATCTTTTTTATTTTTAATACATGTAGAGTGAAGTGTGTAAAATTATTTTAATTATGTGATCAAGTAAGATATAAAGATTTATTTAATTGCGTTGTGAAGTAGGATATAAAGATTTACATATAAGCACTAAAATGAATATTTAATCTAAATCTTCAATTTGTTTCCTTCTTGAATTTCTTAATTGATTTTTTCATGAGATTTATCATGCTTGTTAATATGTTTATATATATATATATATATATATATATATATATATATAAAATATAT